>NC_081444.1:15019074-15096982 GCF_007210705.1 Tigriopus californicus | reverse complement strand
TAATTTTAAAATGTAATAGAATCATCTTTTACATTACTGTAATCCTCTCGAAAAGATTAAAATTTTATGCATAACCTAATAGGTATATGTTAAAAAGGAGTCAATGATATCATAACTGGAGGATAGACCCTCGGAAATAGAAATATTTAGATTAAATGACTTCTACGGTACATCCGCAATCTTCTCTTATGGGGAAGGGATTGTTAATTGCAAAAACAAATCCATCTCAAGATACACTTCGTTAATGGCATTGGTGATCAAATTAGTACACGTTAGACTTCGCATCTCCACGGTTTCAGAATAGACCCAAAATTTAACATGTTCAGCAAAAGATTTGTTATAAAACAGCCGTCACAGAACACTGCTCAGGAAGGGAGAAAAGTTAATAAACGAAGTACTAGAAAACTGACGATTGAACAAGAACATTGACATTTGTGCATCCTGTCTGTCGATGATCAGCTGTAAGCATTGACTGGCATTGCCAAATCGTCCAAGCCATGAGTGACCCAAATGAAGAAGGTAGATAACCAAATAGGTGGATGACAACGATGCTTCGGCATTGGATTCAAAATGGTTACATCCAGCGGCAGCCAACTCCAGACCATTGCAACTGAACGAAACCAGTCTGCCCTAGAGAGAGGGGGAACCATTCCAAAAGTAAATGCTCTACTACCGACTGGACGACTCACATCCAACAACCAACCAACCAACCAGCGGTTGGTTGTTAGACTCGAGGCAAACCCATATACTATGAAGATGGCCATGGTGGCGGGCAGCAGGATTTTTTGAGTCCAACGAGCGAGATAAGCGGATTATCTCCAAAAATTCCTCAATAGCTTCAAGGAATAGTAGCTCTATACAGTACTACGCGGGTAGGAGTAGTAGAAGTTGTAGTTGTAGTTCTGTGCCATTGGTTTGCTTGTTGAAAGTAACAAGGGGAAGAAGGAGCAGATCAAGCCTCTGAACGTAAAGCTTGTACATTACACAAGTAACCTTTGAGGCCGTATCCTCAGGCTTTGGTTCTCATTTGGTTCCAATCAAGTGGAACACGTCGCAATCATTGAGGCCTTGGCAAGGTTTGAAGTCCGATTACTCATGTAAGTTCAGATATCCCGCGGCATTCTGGCCAATTCCATCGAGAGTTTTAAGTGTCATGCTAGCCTAGAGATTTCTGTAGAGGAAGAAGAGGTACCAATGCCACTTCCACGCTACGACAATCCTCAGCAATGCCGACATCTCTTCTGCGTGAACTTGCCCGGCTCCGAGAAGAAATTCTGATGGACATAATCTATGTGAATTGGTCTTCGGCACATGGTCGGTCCATTATGGAGCACTCACTTTGGAGGAAGAACACTAGTTTCCTTAAAACTAAGATGTCGTGCATGATAATAATAGTAATATTGAACTTGGTCCATAACCAGGTGGGTTCATTTCATGATTGTAATGGATGCTAATCCACAATAGTTATGAAAGGGCTTAGGTCCAAGAGCGTGTAAAGGCTTGAGAAATGGGGATTAGGCCGGTTGCAACTGATCAGGTGACTTCGGGATCCACTCTTACAGAATATGATGCAGTTTTTCTCTTTTTTAAAGATACTAGGAAGCCTTCTATAGTGGTACCTACTCATTAACGGGTTCATAACTGCCGAGGTTAGGATTTCCGCTTGGATTAACGTATAATGATCAACCTCTCGACAGAACAAAGTAAGTCTCGTGGATGAACAAAACTCTGGTCACCTTTGTACCATGTTTCTACGATCACAAATGTCGAATGACTGCCACGCAAATTTGTTCTATCTGGACTTCCATTCCAAAATAACAACCAAGTGTCATGGTTCAAAGTGAAACTTGGACCAAGTAATCGGCATTGGGATGCAGTATTGGACTTGCACTTTGCTGAGCCCGTTGATTGGGATTGAAACTTATTTTATGAAGTATAGGGATGCAACTAATCGTTACAGTTATGGGCTCAAGACTGTGATCATATATGTTGGAGGTGACAATTTAGTTCTATAATACTGTATTGGTATGTAAGAGAATCATTTGGTAAGCGTTTAAGCTTGTGGGAACATCAGTTCCACATGATTTGGGTCGAGGAACACAATGAAGAATATCAGTGTTCACTTTGTGCGTTATCAATGGGTAAGACTTCATGGATTATATATTACTTATTGGATAATACCACAACATTTTGTGATTGTTTGTTAAGGTTCGTTGTACACTAGCAGGTATTAGGTAAAAAAAGCATGTTCTGCAATGTTTAGTCAACAAGATTTGTTGGTCGGAAGAATCTAATTCATTGTGAGAAAGAGCACGGAGCACACAGTTTATTCGTACTCTGTACTTTTTTGGGCTGCGCATAGAAATCACGAGCAAAGACTCAAGAGCCGGACCATTAAATCAGATTTATCTAATTGGAAACCACATTAATTCACAGTGAATAGGGGCAGTGGTGGTTTGGTCGCAATCCTCGAATTTGATAGGGGGACCCCCGATCGTTTGCACGGGGTTTTCATTCCATATCTCGTCAGAACAGTCACAGACTTTCTAGGATTGTTCCACGCGCACTTTCATTCAGTCACAGGCTTGCTTAGTCAGAGGGCTACAGTCAAGCATTGTCAAAGGGAAACCTCATCCCCATGTGGAATCAGAAGTGACTCTCCAATGGCCAAAGTGCGATATATATCAAGATTATCATCTCCTATTCAACGGCCTCTTGACAGATTAACAGCGCTTTTCGCTTTGCCGGAGCAGGGTGAAGAGTTTTCAAATTTCCCGCTCGCCAAACTCTCTCCAACTCTCTCCAACCACAAATTCAAGGTGATGAACGCTTCCTCAGCTGATTTTATATACCATTTTTTAAGCGGAGTTGATTGCATTAACTGTCAGTGACCGAAATCGAGCACTCAAGTCCCATATTTTGTTAATGGAGAAGCCAGTCTTCGATATTTTTGCACTTTCGTTGCTCAAATTGTCCAAAGGGAAAACTTAGATGAATCAACTCACGGGTTATATTTCTGTACTCACCAACGAAGTGCTATAGTCTCTGAGATAGTTTATGGAGAAGCTACTATTTTTCAATGAACTTACAAAGGGTGTCATCATTAGGGATGGCCAGCCATCCTCAATTTAGTGCATTTTCATATTTCTTTCTATTTGTCGAATTAGGAAACTTAGAGTTCGTTTCCACGAGATTCACAGGTGAGACGTTGCCTGTCTGAGCTCAATGTTAATATATTCCTCATAGTTTTTGTGACCTGTGAAACCCAACCTCCTTGTCACACCTAAGGGCACTCGCTCTACGGATTTGGGTCTCCGATATCAGATTTCACGTTTGCTCAGTCAAGACGCTCAACCTGAGTGTACCCACCTACAGAAGGACCGCCTCTTTTCACGGACGCCTCACTCAGTCTCTGTGAAATTGTGCTGCAAACGAGGGGACCAGTAGTAGTTGGCGCTGGGTTCTCGACCACAAGGTTTCTGGTAGGGCCGTTGTGGTTCTCTGATGTCTATCTGAACAGCTTAGGACGGGAAAAAACCTTCTGGTCCTCGCTCCTGGTGTCTCGATGATTGGCACCAAACTGAAAATTGTTGACAAATTTTCCCTGACCAGTCAGCTTACGTGTATATACCACGCAAAATTAGCCGTCTAAACCTTCATGATCCTGCTGTTTGATTGTTGTGCGCGAAGATCATTCCATTTGTATAATCTTACAGACCCCTTCAAAATCGGGGAAACAAGCTTGACTTTAGCTTGTATGTAGAAGAACTTATCCGAGTTGTAAGCCTCCGTCCAAATCAGGCTCTTCTTTATCAGAGTGTGAGGGCTTTTTATCCGGAGCTTAACCTGGATTAAACTTGCGTCCAGGGGCCTACCTTCGCTCCTTCTCGTTCTTTGCCTCAAAGATGAGGTTTGGCATGTTTTGAGGGCTGGTGAACTTCAAACGCACTCTCATGACCTCTTCTTAATGCAAAAGTTTTCCCCTGGAGACATAGCCAAACAAAGGAGACCCTACAACTGCTCCTCAGGAGGCCGAATTGCTAGTTTTGCCGGTTTGCCAGAATCCTGTCGAGAACATCCAATGATTTTCTGACGTAGGAGAAATATCCAAGGGAGCAGTGGTAGCAGTAGCGGTAGTACTGGTCGAGGATGGATGCTTCATTCGTATCTGCGCCTCTTGTCGCCATTGAGCGGCGTCACCGGACCCGATTCCCCGGTGGCGATGGACAGAGCGGAGCGATTGGAAGGGGGGTTGAAGTGGGGGCTTCCCAACTGTACAGCTCAGCGGAGGGTGCCACCAGCCAACAGCCAATACCAGCCACCAGAGTTACAGAATCCGGCGACGACGACGTTCGCTCTGATTGGCAGCTCCTTAGGTAGGTAAGGAGACACAATTTGCTGCCGCAATTGGTGTCTGCGTGTGTCTCTGTCCCCGGTGATCTGGCCAATTTGCCGGGACCGACACCGAGGACCCGGGAGGAAGGTGACCGGCGAGGCGAGGGATCTTGTTCCCTCCATCACCAATATGGTGGTTAGTTGGTTGTTGTCATCCTATTAGTGTTGGAGTGATTGGTTGTTTGAAAGGGAGAAATTATATTTCCCTCGGAAGTTCGTGTGTGAAAAATACATAATATCTGGCTTACCATGCTTCTGTGCAACACCCACGACTACAACTGCTCCAACGGGCATAACAACAAGCAAAACGACAAGACCTGCAAGTTGGCCAACGCTGTTGGTCCATTATTGTGAGAGGTAAGCAATGAACTTCGTCTTGTTCGTTCTTTTCCAAGAGTTCCAAGGCTTGGAACACGCGAACCAACCATGACAGTTAATGCGTTCTCCCTCAGACTGGTTCGTTCTAGGACAGCTCTATCGGCCAGGACGGGACAATGATGATCCCTAATTTATTACCATTATGTACTATGCTGGTAATACTAACATCTAAATCAAGAAATCACGGCTTCCTCAAGGACTAGAGGCATTCTGTTGCTTGCTGTCGTAGGGAGGCACTACATTATGATTAAGAGGAGAGAACAGATTGACGTGTCTGTGCAGGTCCAAACGTACCATGTTAATAACAACGGGAATTCTAGACATGTTGAGAACATTCCGTCCACTAGATTTAGAAGTCTTTGGTTGTCTCAAAGTTCTGTTCGTTTTTTTACGTTCATGACCTGGCTACATTTTTAGACACGTGCCCTCGGGGTTTATTAGCTTTTGTTGCAATTTGCATGCGATTGAACGTACAGAATCTCACATTCACGATTTTCCTACTACAATGTCTGATTTGCTCTTCGTGGGGCAAGACTTGACAAACTATGGCTTCTGATCTCGTTTGGATTACTCACTCCAGCAAAAATTGATCCCAGGTGTAATTGGATCTTTTCCCGAGTAAAAACACAGCCGTAGACTAGCTCAGTCAAAGATTGAGAACTTCGATCTGGAACCTGATTGGAACAGTCTCTTGAAACTAGCGAGACTCAAGAGCCAAGGCTCTCTTTACTGGGGAAATGTTTGCTCACTCACTTGACAATGATTTGATGAACTGTCAATTTTGATTTGCTCAGTTATTGGCACGAGACCTAGATCTTTGAGCCACGTGATGACAGTCCTACAGAGTCATATATCAAAATATGAGATCTAGATCAACCAACTCCCCCCAACCCCATGCTAGCCTTAGCCTTATCTTGATCTACCACTGAAAGGGGTGCCAATTGAGAACAGACCCAGGAGACCTTTCAAGTTGTGGTCATGATATCTCGTCTAACAAAACAAACGATCAGGTTCATTTCGTCACTGGGTCTCTTTTTACTCGTTTCTGGTTGGTTTGGCTCCTTGGCTTGCATGTCGTGGTTGTGGGTCGTCAAAATGTTTCGGTTCACAACCACCAGTACCACTAACACGGTTGGAATAGCATGGTGCATGAAGAGATCCAAGATTGTTCCTTCCTTCCTTCCTTCCTTCCTTCCTCTTTCCTTCCTTCCTTCCTTCCTCTTTCCTTCCTTCCTTCCTTCCTTCCCGTTCTCACAAGCCTTCAGGAACCCAAATAAGGGACAACAAGGCCATATTGAATGGCAAAAATACCAAGAGTTTGGCATTTTTTTCTCGTGCTGCTCTTTGGCAAATATGATGGAATATTTAATATCAATTGCTCCAGCCTGCTCGTCCAGCTTTTCAACAATTTGTCTTGAAGATGCACATGCCTTATCCTCTGATTATTTTTTGATTGGCATCACTGATTCAGGCCTTGTAAGCATTGAGTGGAAAAGGAAACTCCAAACTTGTTCCTAATTATGGGAAGCCTCAATACCGGAAAGATTTTGAGCCAAGTCGTACTTGAATCGAGGAATCTAAACGAACACCCTCGCCTGTCTCATTGTTGACCCAGGTGATCCAATTTTCACTGTGGAAAAACGGTTTTCCGTCACTCCGCCTCCTTACCAACACTTTCAGGCTTGCATCCATATTGGAGTAAAACGTTTGTTTAACTTTCTTAATTGTAACGTCTCATGTAAAGTTCTGGACCAAACCTTCCCTCGGTCGAGAAACCTTAATGAGGACGTTTGGGGCCAAGCAATTGAACAATAGCATGGTCAGTTTGAAGAGAATCTGTGTTTCTAATTGGGGATTAGAGTTTTCGAGCTGTCAGTACAAGTTTCAAAACTGATTGACAATTGAGATCTTTGCTCCTTGGAAAACTTGCTTTAAACAGTCGAGCACCACTATCACACTATCACCCAAAGTACCCCAACAACAATAGCACCAGACCGATCTAGTGACCGATGTTGGTCAGAGATCTCCAAAAACTGGATATTCGAGGGTTAGATTGGTCCATAAATGGACCTTCGACAGTCCTCTGAGCCCTCATACTGTTGAGATCTAACTCTAAGCAAGAGAATCGGTGATTTTCAACCGAAGAGTGGCAAATTGAAGAGACTAACAGTTCCAAGAACCAAACGTGATTGGCAGTATTTTGATGGACTTGTCACCACCATTTATTTTGATAGTTCTTGTTACTTACCTTACGACTTGCCCACCAATCACTTGATTTACACTTCGAATCTCCCAGTATTTGAATCCGGGTCCCAAGAAAACTTTGGCTAGCTTTCTGTCGTTTGCACTCTGCTAAAACAACACTGGTAAATGTAGTGGTCGTGTATCAATTACTGGATGAGAGATGTATTGCTTATTTAGGGCTAAGGTCCACTGATGGAGCAGGCGTGTTCCATTTGCAGAGATGGTCCAACACGTTGAACATAGCGGAGAAGGGAAAAACCTCGTCATATATCCTCAGTGAAAGAATTCATTTGTTACAGTCAATATATTAGCTGGAGTAATCCGACGGAGTAAGCGCTAAGCCGAAAGGAACACAGACAAAAAATCAAATGTTTTATTTGCACAACGTATCATAAATAATAGTTGGACGTGTAAAGGCTTCAGAGATGAAAGTATTCCCGAGTTGACAGACCCCGTTTCATGTTGAGCATTGACAAGGTTTGAAAAAATGAAAAAGGCGACTGGGGCTGATGTAATTGTTTTCAAATAAGTAATCACGGCTTTGATCCGAAATCATTTCGCTTATTCCTTTGACCCACAAATATAGCTTTCAAGGTACATTACATTGTAACATTGGTTGAATCATAAAAAATCTTCAAGTACAATTGCTTGTTTGAAATACTTCTTCCTAATCCCAAGCGATTGACAATCTTTTACCGTTAACATTTGAAAAGAAACAGGAGCAGATATTGCTCATAACCAATGAAACTTTAATTTCGAACAATAAAAGCAATGCTTAGTTCTGTGCGTTCGATAAAGAAATCTGCTATTGTTCCAGCATCATCCCTAAAGCTGAGGTTTGTTTTGTGCACCAAGTTTTCATCGTTTTCCTCAGATCAAACTAAAGAAGTGAAAATACTGTATCAAAACTTAGAAGGCTTTCCAGAGAGTAGTACATGTACAAAGTAATTGTAGGCCACTTTTGATACCCTCTGAAAATTATTCTCCCCGCTAAAAGATTCGATTGATGAGATTGAACGCTATGTTTTCATTGCGAGGGACGATTAAAAATTAGTGATTGCCATAGAAAGAAATAGGCCAATTTTAGTGTCAAGGTGATTGGTGCGTCGTAAGTGGTAATGCTTCAATGTTTTGGCTACCCAAGCTTCAGGGATCCCAGATTTCCGTCCTTCTCGGCCAGTTCTGTTCTTGAGTGGTTTGCCACTTTTGCATTAAATTTTTCATCTTCAATGGTTGAAAAATGTATGCTGAAAGCCTTGCCTTCTTGCAGATCTTAAGATTCAACATGCCCAAAGCTTTGGCTCTGACCGCAAGACAAAGCTCATTGGATCTTTCGACATGCGTTTTCCTCTTGCTATACGGCCGAGTAATTGGTGGATTAACATCATTTTTTTTAGCCAAAGTTAGGTCTTCCTTGGTGGGACAATTTTCTCGCGTAATGAAAATAAAGGGCTCAATACCATTAAGTAAATCTTTACCTTTGCCTAGGGAAACCATTTTTAGAAGGCACCCAAGTGGCCTTTAATTTGTTTATGAAATTATCCATGAAAAAATATTTT
Source organism: Tigriopus californicus (assembly GCF_007210705.1). Classification (NCBI taxonomy): domain Eukaryota; kingdom Metazoa; phylum Arthropoda; class Copepoda; order Harpacticoida; family Harpacticidae; genus Tigriopus; species Tigriopus californicus. Next base: position 15,088,406 of record NC_081444.1, on the reverse strand, counting down.
ATAACCTCGGTTTCATTAGGTATGCGATTACGTCGACTAGTAAATGGCCGACAAATCATGCGGATTTACATATCACCCAAAGCTTCACTGGTCTTGTATATAGTAAAACCTCTTCAAGAGGTCGTTTCTCCAATGAAGAATCCTTCAAAAAAACCAGATTTTTGCGGTGGATTTATGCACTTGATCAGCTGAGCCGAGTGTTTAGATACGAAGTCGAGCAAACAGAGATTTATTATTTCGAGTGGACTAAAATGTGAATTAATCGCAAATAATCGGCTTAAATGAAGTGATACTAAGACTCGCACGGTTGAAGGAGCGAAAGAGACCGAAACCATGGTTTCGGCTCCTCATCCACGATCGACGCTAAGCTAGTAGAGAGCGGCAGAGAGCGGCCGGCTCCTTTCAATGAGCTCCAAGTGCTTACTGGACACTCGCACAGCTTAGAATGAACCCTTCCACCAGAACGGAAGAGAGGAAGGGGAGGGCGAAGGCGGTTTGCAGGGCGAAATGTTGGGTCCATTTTGGGAGCGAACGAATGTTTCCTGAATACAAGTTAAGCTTTCACACTTGATACAGACCGTCTTGATGATTACTCGGCTTTTAAGAGCATCACTCATTTCTACGGCACGAGTACATTCTCTATCAGCAGTGTACATCCCTGTTGAGCTGTTCGTCGGGTTTTCCTCTCGTCCTAACTAACCCCTCTTCAAAAAGTTTCAAAACTGGAGTTCTGTCCTCTACTAGATCGTCAATAATCAATAACATGAAAGGAAACGTTTACATCGGCATTGATGAAAAAGCAATATGGTCGGGGTTTTCTCCCATTTTTTGCGAAGGGGGCTCTTAGGTTAACCTCGGAGGACATCGTCATTATGCTAAGTCCTCTTCATATGAGGATAAACTTTTGGAGCACCAAAGGAGGAGGAAGAGAAGAAGAAGAGAAGAGGGGAAATGAAAGTTCTTTCTGTATGTGTGTTTTATTTTTGAAGAGTCCCCTTATCCTCCTCTTGAAGCTAAAGAGGCCACCTGACAAGCTTTCCGAAGCTCTCCTGAGATTGCATGATATGAATGACTCAATTAGTAGGAACTAGATAAGTATCTCCAGCCTCCGACCGTCTGTTCCGAGATGCTCGATGATGAGAGAGGACGAGGATGATGATAGCTCTCCGTGCTCAACTCCCTTTGGCAATTGTTTCTATTATCTGTCTTTAATTGCATCTCAGAAAACGAGAAATGAGTATGCACATACCTCATTTTTTTTACGTCGGTACTTACTGAGCGAAGGGCACGCAAGTCGATTAAGCTTTAATTGGGTCCAGTTCCCAGTGGAGAGGCCCCAATGTTGTAAGCTTGTTGGATTGACATTGGTCAATATTTAGCATGTTCGACACACTAGTTGAGTTCATCAGATAGATCGAGTCATGTTGGTTCAACTACTTCAACCATTCTGATGGTTATCAATGGTTTGCACTCTGGTGAATTGAGAAGTGATTGAGGAACGAGGACCACCATCGCCTGCGGTGTTTTTTGGCATCCAATGGAGATATCATCTCCGCAATAGAGGTTTGAGAGACACATGGAGATCAAACCGAAAAATAGAATGACTCGAGAAGATCTTCTCAAATGATTGGAGGGCTTGATTAGAAGAACCAGTAGACTTCCAGAATGGAGGGGACTCTGCTCAACTTTCGGTTTGGCATCTTTAATAGTCGATACGGAGTACGCAATGCTGGTAATCTGTTCTTTTTGATGAACTACAATTTAACGAGGGGAATCTCCATTGAAAATTGGCCTCTTTTATGAGTGAACAAATTATTCCAACAATAGCTGTCATCGGTCAACAATGCTCGGATTGAGCCACTGGTTCTGCATTGTGCTCTACCTGCGGACAACAGCTGACGGTTTGAAACTCAGAAGGGAGTGCAATAATACACGAAATACATGAATGCATTTCTTTCATTTATGTATTATTTATTGAGTTCCCTGAGATGTAAAGTATTCTACTTTCTTTTCCATAATAAATCGTTCAAACGATCTTTTTCGTCCATCCAAAGCTTTGAAACACGATTGATAAGTTTGCCAAGTTTTGACAAGGTCTTCCGGAAGATCAATTTCTTAAAGCTGTTGGACACGCTTGATCAGAACATAATCAGATAGCGACCACGCCTCCTCACCGCCCCATTCTGACACTTATGATGAGCCTAGACTCCGCCCCTTTTGAGCATCCAGCCAAAAACTCATCGTCGTTTTTCGTCTTTCAAATGAGCTTTTTTCCTCTCTCACCCTTCCCCCCCCTCTCCCTTGCTCAGATCCGTTCATCTCTGTGACTGAATCGGCGTTGGTGCCTCTCAGTCGTTTGTTGGCTCGCGAGGAGTACATCACCGGGTACGTGAGCTCCCGTGGACGCTGGCTACTCTCAGTTGAAACTCATTTTCCAGACTGGTTTCAGATAAAGAGGGAGAAATTGCTCATTGAACTGAACGGCAGCGATGAGTTTGGGGGTCGCGGCACTATCGCAGGGTTGACAGATTCGAACCATTGCGATGACATATTGTTGAGGACTCCATCTGCTGCATTCGGAACTGATTTACTTTCAGTTGTATTCAGTTTTTTTGCAATACTGAACGAGGATACATAATATTGTTCTTTCCGTTTTGAGAGATAACTTTCGATCCTAATCAATCCAAAAAGATGGACTGAGGAGAAAGAGGATGAGAAGAAACGGCGATGAAATTGAGGCAGGTGAGGTTGAGTCCGGATTAGGGAGATTCATTCATCTGCGAAATCAAAAGTCTTTGTGCAAATTCCTCCGTGCCTTTTTCGGAGAGACTACCTTTTGTTGCAGCAAGCCCACCGCTACAGGGTGTCTTCTGTAATTGTTCATCTGGGCTCCCTCCGTAGGGCTGTATTCAACTAGACCTCATAATGTGATAACCACGATCCAAAACCAACCAAATTGAAATAACTTCAGCGATATCATCACGTTCAAGAATCAGGAGTGGCCCTGACGTTCTCAAAACACCCTGTAAGAAATCTTTGGCCGAAGGGAGCCAATCCGTTTTTTTGGCCCATGAGCTTGTTCCTAACTAGATGGGCATCCTCCAGGTGGAATGATAAGCTCACCCCTCACTCGACCACTACATTTTCTCTTGGACGCTAGAGAATCAGTTGGTGGGTTCCTCTCTCTGTCGCGCTCCATCCAACCATCCCTCTATCTATTCAACCCCGTTGTGGTACGAGGTATGGTGATGAAATGTTGATGAACTTTGGGGTAATCGCAATTTTCGGCATGATTGCACAATCGCTCCCGATACACGCTATATCCCTACCCACAGTAGTACAGTACACTGCTATACGTACGTATGTACGAGTGCAGTCTAGTAGGTTCATCCGTCATCTCTGAAAACAAGACTTGCCCTCTAGAAAAGAGTAAGACTTAGAGGATTTCGAAACTGAGAATCACACGTACCCCCAGCTCTCCTTCTCCTTCTCCATTTCAATGGTTGGATTGATTTCTATGAATTCACTATTGAAACGTTTGACAAATCTTATTTCAGTTCCCCCTTTTTCGATTCCCTTTCAAAGCCATCATCATATATCAAGAATAGTAGAAACTTCAAAAAAACTAATCCTTTTCCATTTCAATGGGCACAATTTGCTTCAATGGCTTCTTCTCTTCTACCTCATCCAGACTTGGTCTTTTTCCAGACCAAGCAAGCCCCACGTCTCTCCACAGCATAATTTTGATTCAAAAAGCCTGCCTTTCACACCCAAATTTCCATACACGTCCAACTCACATTCATGATGATATTTGTACCCAGTTTGATGATGACATGGAAAGAAGAAACTCTCAGAATAATTTCTCGTCCACTCGCCTAATGCACATAGACGCTCGTACAATACAATACACTACGTAGACTAGTACAGAAGGGACAAACTTCCCCGGAGATGGCTGCTCATTCACCGCGGGAGGAGCTGTTTTGATGGACAGCTCCACAAAAGACGAGCCAAACTTGGCTGTCCAAAGACCCGTCTTTCCTATAAGTTGGGAATGGATGTGTGTGTTTGGGACCTTTGAGGGCTACAACCCCCGATCCCCCCCCAGAAAATCAGGCAGAGGGGGAGGTCTCGTATAAATGTCATGTTATTCGAAACTGCCAATAATAACACACACCCTGATCGAACGGTATCAAAGAAACCTTGGGCCATGGCTAATTCTGTTTTCACCATCCATCCCACCAAAGCAGATTACAACATTCTTGGTCTCATCAGACTGGAGATTTCCATTTTTTTGTGTGAAGTTGCTTGGCTGTGAGGCAAATCAAACCTGGCGTCTTAGGTTGGCTGATATTCTTCACGCTCCTCGACTTCACCTCATTGAGTCAAGATTGGTCCGATAAGAGATCCAAGATTGGGATTAAATACCCGGGACAAAAACAACAACAACAACGTGTCTCTTTTGCTCTCTGTTCGAGACAAGCATTTCCACTCGTTTAGAAATAACACCGAACTTGGAACTTGGAAGGGAAGCGAGTGAACTGACAGGAATTCAAGCAGATGAAGACATGCTATTATTCTTGTGGCCTATCAGCGGGGTGTAATGGGGCAAAAACCCCAAAACGAGTATTATTACAACACACCTGAGGTTTTCACTCGCTTCGAAGCAACGTTGTCATCAATGAATTGAATGGCTTGCTTGGCCAGCCTGGATTCTTCGAACCCACCCTGTTCCCCTCAATGTCCTTTGTATGTGTCAAACGGGCACTTAGTCAAGCCCGTTTTTGAATGGGCGTCTTCAGAATTTTGTGTGAGCTTTTCTGCGGCTGCTCGATTATTTATAGTATTGAGTGAGAGTTCGTGACAACAAGTTTCTCACGACCAAAGTTGGTTGGGTAGGGTACTCGGCTGACCTCGTGGTCTGTGGATGGAATGATTGTGACGGCGATGGTGAGAGCATAACATGCCAGAAATACTTGGACACCTGAGGCCAATTGAGTTTCTTATCTTTCCATCTTGTGCAAACAACAACATTAACGCCCTCCATCTAGGACCGACTTGAATCTGAAATGTCTCTCTTATGGTTGGTTGTGTCACGTCAATGAGCATCAGCCGAACGAGACCAAATACCATTGGAGAATTGGCCGAACCATTTGAAAAACAATTCACATTTCTCTCTTGGTCTTTGGTCGATTGAGATTCCTTGGGTCATTGGCACTCCCTTTTCGCCGTTGTTCCAGGGTTTAGGTTTGGTGGTCTTTGGGAACTGACGGGTGTTGTTCCTTTTAGGTTCCAAAGTTATCTTTAGAAATTGAACTACCCGCATCGATGTAGAACATGACTAGATGGGAAAAACTTGTTGAACGCCGGATAAAAGTAGTGCAAACAAAGTGCTACTTTTTGGAAGATTTTCACGTTTTACAATTGCCTCGCACAGATTTGTGCGAATTGACACACTTGTTCCACGATACAGCTAAGCCATTTTGAAAATATATCACTTGTTGAAGCACCCTTTGACATTAATTATTTCATTGTTCTGCGCATGTGTTTCCGTAGATTTTCAAAAATACTGGGCTAATTTGCTTTTGGCCATTTATGAGTTAATTTAAAAAAACTTTTTAAGACATTTATCTTTATTGCCAAAGGATGAAATTGTAATCAATCTAAAGGCTCGTTTGAATTTAGAACGTCCCCAAACCTCAAAAAATCATTGAGTTAAGAAAAATTGTAAAAACGAAGAAGAAAAGTTATAATGGTTTACGGTTCATGATAAAGGGAGTATTTTCATTTTTTAAGCAACAATCTTGCTTAGCTTCAAGGTCAGAACGTAGAAAGAATCAAACGTTTAAAAAGAAGATTGAAACGTTTGCATATCCCCAATATCCCCGAAACGAAATTTCTCTTTATTTTGGAACGGTAATAAGTACCATTCCTAATGGATGCCATACCTGCGCTCTTGAGGTCCGAGTAAAACAGTTTGTCCAATACATCTATGAATTGAATGTGTCACCAAGAGTGGGAGAGTGACTGTTTGAATGAAGGGAACGAGCGACTCGGTTGTGAAAGGAAAGATGATGGGGTCCGTGGTGTGTGTTTGATGAGTGAAGTTCCCCATTTCAAAATCTAATGGCAAATCTGTGTTCGAAAGTTCTTTGGCAGCTCATGAATAATTGATTAGCGAATGGAAGAAAAATAAAGAGGGATTCACTTTCAACTCCTCCCGAAAGAGCAACGCGCAGACGGCAAAAGGATGTGGCCGTCTTGTCGTCTGTCAAAACAGACAAGGTTTTCAAACCTGTTCCATTCCCACACTTCTGATGGATCCGGACGTCTTGAATGAAAATTGACATGGAATCGAATCAAGCGGATGTCATGGTGCAATCGCATATCGCTGATGTGGCAGGCTTGCCATGATTAATAACCGAACTGCTGATCTGCCACATTTGTTTCGTCTGGAGGAGCGGAAGTCAGAACTAGTAATCCTCAATAATCCGGAAGGGACCGAATGAAAGTAGCCCTGCTCTAGACTCTCCGACGGTGTAACCTGAGTTTTTAATCCTCAGCAAGTGATATCCATCCCCAGTCCCGCTTCCCAAGTCATTGCCTTGGTTGCTTATGGAACAGTTCCTTCTAATTGGTAGATCGGATTGACGATAACTGAAAAGTTCGTGATAGATAGCTAATTATCGAGTAATACCTTACTGACAATGGACCCTCTTGATTCATGCCAGCTTGAATCATTGCTGAGCTCGGGCAGGTTCTACGATGTAAATATTGAGAGATGAAATTGAACAAACCGTTTCTCTTTGAATTTAAACATTACTTAAAAGAGTCTCTTTGTTCTAACATGCCGTTTTCTCTTTTATTTCCTTTTCAGAATGACGCATGGCGACACTTCAGCACTTTGTTACTCTCGCATCTTAATCTCTTCAAGTCTTGTTCATCACCAACACCATGAATTGGGACTCGTTTCAGCGTGTCCCGCCAACGCCAAATCAATACGATGTGTTTTACGACGGCTTTGGTGCCAGACCATCCGCGACCACCACGATACCAACAGACAATCACCAACATCATGGCATTGAAACATCTGCCCCGCCACGCCACCGACAAGAATCAGGAACTGGAGGACGAGAAGAAGAAGAAGAAGAAGAGGGAGAAGGAGAAGGAGGAAGATTTAATCCCACATCAGTCGGGTCTGGATTTCAATCATATGAAAATGAGACATTCTCAAGGCGAGAAGAAGTTGGCGAGGGGTGTGGCAGATGGCCTTCGACGTTAATGTATCCCAAAGAGTGTGGCAGCGGATCATCCATGTCGTACAATGATGCAAGCCTCTCCTACTTTAGTGGTGCCAATGAGCGCCCCGGTGATAATGGTGCCAATTCCTCGAGCCACCATTTGAGCCACACTGACCGCACCAGGTTTGAAGGAGGTCAAGGAGCTGGTGGATCGGAGAAGGACAAGGAGGGAGAGGCGTCCGCGACTCATTCAAGCATTCATTCAGTATTGGCCTCGTCCACTAACGCCTCGTTTTCTCAGCCTCATTATCGCCCAAATAATGCGAGCACCCAAGATCTCCCTCAGGCCCCGTCGAAATCAATGCAGCAACCTCATCATCGTGTTAGCCATCTGGCGTACAACAGCCATCATCATCACCACCACCCTCACCACCACCAACAACAACAACACCATCGCCCATCGGGTTACACACTAACCGGTGGTTACGAGAGAGCGCTACAAAATGCCCATTGGAACCACTATAATCAGGATCAGAGCTGCTACCCTAACGCCACCCAGACCTTGAGCGGAGCAGTGGGCAATAAACCACTTCTTGAATCTGACGACAGCAACTTGGCCAAACAGGCCGGTGATAGCCATGGTAGTGGCTTTTCCTTCCGAGATTCGTTTCATTCCTTGTATTCAGGGGGGAAGGACATGGTTTCATCGGACGCCTCGGCCAATTCAGGAGGCTCCCTGACGCCGAGCAACCTCAACCCACTCGGGTGGTCCTCGTCCTCTGTCCTCGGTGGTTTCTCTTGGCCTGGCCCAAGAAGGCCGAGGCAAGAAGAGGAGAAAGAGGAAAGGGAGGAAGGAAGCGAGGAAGGAGGCATGCTCATTCAGGAAGGAAGGCCGCTTCCGCCCTTCCTTCCGCCCCATGAGCCTGGACGGGCCGGAGCGCAGGAAGGAGCTAAAGGAGAAAGGGAAGACCGAGACAACAGAGGGGAACTGGCCCAAGCCTTGGCATCCGGTTTTGGGATCACGAAAGGAAGGCATGAGGAAAATGAGTCGGGGATGAAAAAGAAAGAGATGTCCGCCCACTCTTCCTCTCTCCACACGCCCTCTATGAGGCCTACATTGGCTTTGGACCAACTCTCAGCTCGGAATCGTAGATGGAAGAGGAGACGCGGATCACCGGGAATGGTAACAGAAAAGGCTGATTCTGTTACAAGTTCCTGTTCCTTTTCTAGTGAGGAGAGCTCTTCTTCTACTTCTTTTTCCGAGGCTGAAGACGAGAACGAGGACGAGGAAGGAGAAGAAAAAGAAGATGACGAATACGAAGCAGGAGATGAGGATGGCTGGGGGAGAATGGATGCTAAGATGGCCCCACACTACCACCAACGTCGACTCAAGGAGCTGGCTTTGGAACTGCTGAGAGCGCGTAAACGATGGGGCAAAAACATGAAGAAGAGGAAGAAGAAGACCAAGAAGGCGGCCGAGCCAAGTAAAAGATCCTCGTCCTCCACCTTTATGGCTGCTGACAACCACCCTCGGCCATTCAGGGTGGGAAAGGCTGGCAACAGCATCCAAGAAGAACATGTTGATGATGAAGTCGATCCTGTCCTAACCCCGAAGGGCCGAGACCGAGTCCTACCCAGCAACTCGTCTTCGATTCCGAAGGCAATCCGCAAGACAGAAGAATGTAAGCGTGGGAGAAGCAAGAAGAGAAGAAAGATTGAGCGAATGGAAAGAATTGCCTCGGATCTGCTTCTTCAACTCAATTGGGAAGATGCTGAGCGTGGCGCGAGGCACGAGGCTGCGTATTGCAACGTGAAAAGTGGCGGACGAGAATCGAGAACGAGCAACGAGCACCATGATGAGGATGATGTTGATGATAACAAGACGATGGGAAATGAAGGAGCGAGTGAGAGGAGAAGGCCAACTGAGGCTTTTCTCCATCTTTCCCTTGCTCAAGTCGAGGCCACAAGCCTCCTCCATCGAGACGAGGAAAAAGAGGGATCGAAATTCCCATGTTGTTGCAATACGAGTGCAAGAGGCCAGAAGAGCACGGAAACCTGCGAGCACGAATGCTTTGGCCTCACCGGCAACTCCAAAGCTATCCACGGGGAACAAGGTATGACGACGACATCGACGACGACGTTGACTGCAACAACAGCAGCAACATTGACGACGACCACGATTTCCTCTACCACCAATGTTCCCTCAGCGACTCAACCGACCTCAACAACAAGAACGGCTGAGGGTAACGGGGATAACGGTGGCGGAAGGAAGGAAAATATCACCCCGAATCGGAGCTCTGCTTCCTTTTTCTCACAGTTACATGTGAGAGATACAGCTGAGCGTGCTTCAGATCACTATCTGTCAGAGAAAACATTCGAGTCAAGCCGTTACTGGTCTCAAGTCAAGAGCCAGGTGAGTTCTCAGGACTTCTCCCAAGTGAATCTGGGTACCAGTGATTTAACGTCCCACCCAAGCGTACCCGATGTGAACGACCACTGTCCATCACTCAGAGAACGTGGACGACACACTTCAACCACCACCAACGACAAGACGATGGAATTCACCGTGTTCCACCACCCACAAACCTCGCCCATCATCAGCACTGTTCACGCCGCTTCTGCGAGCAATTCCTGTGATTACGTTAACTTTGGTCCCATTCAAGCGAGTCTCTCGGATCCAGCTCATTCTTCCTCAACCACAACAGCGCTCTTTCAGCACCAACCACAGCATACGCCATTATTTGCCCATCATGGACCATCAGGGTCCACCAATCAAATTGACCTTCAGTACCCGCCGCAAACTCAGGCACCCCATGTGCCAATCATGTTTCAGCCCAATTTGTGCGTCATTCAATCCGGAGTGAGTCCGGGTCAATGTTCCACGGACTCGGGATACTACGGCGGGGCGGTCACCCCACAGCAGCAGTTCTATAGCACGGATATCATTCTGAACAATGCCAATCTGACTAGCGTGTCAATGAGTTCTCAGACCAATAGCCCGACCACGTCTTTACCCGAGGAGCCGTGTTTGGACGAGACTGGAAGTCAAGCCAGTTCCTCATTGCCCAATGGAGAGCTTCATCACTACGCCGATTCATCCTGGACGCCCCCCATGGATTGTAATAATGATCCCAATCGTGAGAGTCGCCTGTACGCCTCATCTCAGTCGTGTGACTTCCTTCCCCCCAACTCCAGGACGGCCACGGCCACTGGTGGTAACCGTTTCGATGAATCATCCTGTCACAACGGGACGAGAGGAACTGGGACCACCCACTGCGAGGACCACGTCCCTTCCTCGCCGGGTTCCTCGGTCTTGGGTTCGTCACCCGATGATGACCTGTCGCAGCTGGTGGACCAAGTTTGATTCCATCGAAGAGGAGTCATCCTCCCTCAGTTCCCAATCTCCATCCTTGGCTCCCGGATCGAGTTCCAGTTCGGCCACATCGTGCTTCCATTGGCCTCAATTCTGTTGACCTCCGGGAGTTGTCCTTTATGTTCGAGCGGTGGTTTTAACACCGGGAATGGTGACCAAGGGTAAGTGTTCCATTGTTCCTCAAAAGCAAATCTGTGTCCAAAATGAATACTTCCCCCAAGAAAGCGCCCTTCCCCCCCCCCCCTCTTTCTCCTTCTTCAAAGAGGTCCCTATTGTTCATATGTCAAGTAGAGCCAATGTGGTAAACTGAGAGATTTCTTCACTCCCAAAAAGCGACAAGATGAGAGCGAAGCCAAGAAAAAGAGAGAATGCTTTTGGGTTCAAAGAGACATTGGCCAAGCCAAAGTAGCTCGAGGGGACGAGACATCTTATCTTTTAAGCTACGCTGAGAGCACAACAAGCAAAGTTTTCCAAGATGCTTCTTCTTCTTCTTCTTCTTCTTCTTCTTCTTCTTCTCCTTCTTCGTCTTGCTGGAGAATGAAAATGTCAGTCTCATTTCAACTTTTGTGTATTCCATTTGGTCTCTTTTCTACGAGAACAGAGCAAGAGCACTCGCAGCATTACATAGCAGCCTCATCCCAATGTCCTTTAACCCAGGGAGAGCATTTTTGGTTAAAGTTCCTTTTGTTGAATTCTTGCTCCCAAACTCTGCTTTTGTTTGGGTTTTCACTCCCTTTGTTGGCTGGAAATGAGTTTTGAGAACGAAAAAAAACTTCCAGGGGATTCCTGAACTCTCTCCAACTTGTTTTAGTTCCAACAAGTTCGAGGGAGGCTTTTTCGAGATGTCATGTGTTAAAATATCCCATTTGTTCTTCAGTGGCACTCTCGTTCTCCATGAAATGGTAGAGAAGACCCACTATTACTGTACGTAGAACTAGAGTACATGCACATTGAGACTGGGGAAGTTCTCGTCGAGCCTTCAAGTCCATGGCCCCACAAATTTCTCGTGTAAAGTGTCATGTTCAAACATTCAAAGGGACATAGGCAATGAACCGAGTTAATTCATTATGAAGAAAAGTTTTTCGTCCTCGAGAGCCGCAAAATGGGGCCAACAGGCGGAGAATTAGATTTACACCTCAATCGCTTTTGGGAGTTGGGGCAAAGTTTGAGGTTCGGAATTGGGTTAAGATTTTATGATTACACAACCTTGGGATTATCAGAACCAGTTCAGAAATCTCTTTTTAAAAGGACCTCGCTAATCTAGACGGAATCAACCACAGACGAATGGCCCAATATTCAATTTTTTTCTCAATTTCTCTGCCAATTTCCTTGTCCTTTGGACCACAAGGGAACCTCCACGCATCAAACATTGGGCGAGTGTAATCAGCTTTTCTCTCTCTCTCTCTCTGTTTGTAAATGTGCTAGGGGATGAGGTTAACTGACTTTTAAACAATGTAATAAGTGGGAGGTGGGGTTTCCAAAGTAAATACTCTTGGTATCAAGGGATCATTTAGACGGCGAGAGGAGAGAAGGAATGAGAGAGCGAGAGCCTGCTCGAGCATTGGAACGAGAGAATGGAGCATGGAGCACGTGTCGTCGATAACTGCTCACCCTCGGTACATTAAATCCCTTCACTTCATGAAAGGCAATCAGACTCCATGATGGATTCACTTCCCACCGAATTTCAAGCTTCAGGCTGAATCCGTGATGATGTTGGAAAGAGAAAAGTATCCCCCGCTTGACTGAGCTTTTATGGTGTGCTAGCATCCAGCTATTGCACTGCGGACGGATATGTGTATGTACGTCTTGTTAAATTTCCGCGAAATAGCGCACTTTCTCTTCCTACTTCCATATGCAATGCGTACAATTGTATAGAGTGCGCCTGTGCTTGGAACGGGTTGAAGAAGCATTGGGAGTCGGAATTCACTCAATTCAGGGGAGAAAATCCGTTAAAGAGAGGGTGCAATGAGCGCAAGAGAAAGGGGAAAGACGTCAAAGCATAGTTTGTGGTGGATGGAAAAGGGGGAAAGCAGGGCAAGAGTAGTACATTGTAGACTGAAGGGGCACATTGCCATCTAGCTCGTGTCTTCCTTGCCATCCCATCGATCACAGCCACCGCCACCACCGCCACCAACAGTACCACCAACAACTGCCTTTTCATCACAATCAAGTTGGAAATTGCTTGCCTATGCATTATTTGAAGTTGGGAAGGGAACCACTGAAAGGAGTTTGCCGTTTCTCCAATATGGAACAAGCGCGTTTTCGATGATGGCTGCTTTAGGTCCTTTCATCTATATCATGTGGATATTTTTACTAAACTTGACCCGAGTCTAGCCTGGCAAGCTAAACTCGTTTACGAGCTCACTATTACACTCGATCTCCCTCTCTGTCTCTTTTTCATCTCGTTTCCAAAATCCCTTCAAGTCGTTCCACCCTGTTGGATCATAACATGTCCCTGTCGTAGCAAAGTACCATGCATATTAATGGGATGACAGAAAAGATGGACTGCTAGCCAGTTTTCATAGATATAACTACCATAACTATTACTCCTCCTCCTCCTCCTTCTCCTCCTCCTCNCTACTACTACTACTACTACTACTACTACTACTACTACTACTTCTTCTACTCCTCTTTCTCCTACATTTTGTGAACAAAAAACCAAACATAATGAAAAGATCCCTCTGGAAGACTCGTTTTGGATGTTCCCAAGGGACCCCTTTGCTTGACACGCTTAAATGGATTAATTTTGTCCATTGTTAGCGTTTCTAGGATTTAATGAGCATCTTTCTTTTCCTTTCCTCCTTCAGAAGGACGAGTCAAATGCCCGAGGAGCCAGAAGACAACATGGATGCCAATCAAGAAGCCCTGGTAATCAACAAAGGAGAATTGCTTCTTCAGCACCAACAACAGCAGCACCAGCAGCACACCCATCATGTTCCGCCTTTGGTCCATCAAGTTAATCCAAGTGCGAGCACTATTGCTGGCCATAGCCTTTCTTCCACAACCTCGCCATCCTCCTCGTACTTGACCCAACGTAAGCCCAAGCGCTCCATAGGGGTTGTGGAACCCCGGGTGGTGGTGAAGCTTCGGGTTCCCAATAAAGATGAGCAAGACAAAGACCTCAAGAAAGCGGGGCATTCGGTTGGCCCCAGAACAACAACAACAACGATGACCACGATGACCGCAAAGAAGTCGGCGGCCAAGAACAAGTCCATTGTGTCGGGACAGAGGCCAAATCACTCGTCAATGAGTGATGGAAGCGTGGACGTGGAACACGAGCACCATTCATCGGGTTTGACCTCTGGCAAATCGAGGAAACGGGAAAGACGACCTCTCGAGGACGATATACATCGAAAACGGGGTCATAATGAGGAAGGGGAGGATGACGACGACAACAATGATGCTACACAAGAACAGAAGGCTTCCATCGCGTCATCAAGACTCGAACTCGAATTGGGGCCTAATCAAATCAGAAAAGCCAAAAAGCCGAGGATTGCCCCCTCGACCCATTTAGAGGATAACCACCATCAATTGGTGTTGAATCGATTGAGCATAACCAAAACATTACCCGAGCACTTCAAGAGAGCCCTTGAGCGTCGGCGAGAAAGTTCCATACTTGAACCCAATGAGAAGCCATCTCTCTCCAAGACTCCCAACGCTACACGTAATTGTCAGGTTCGCCTGCAAAAACTAGATGTGTGTCAATACGATGACGAAAATGAGTCTGATCGTCATCTTCAGCATCAAACACCACCACCACCACCACAACAACAACGCCCCTCATCGAGGTCTTCGAACCAAACTAGCTCGGGTGATGAGGACTCGGATGATTCCGAGAAAAGCGCCTTTATCCAACACAGTCAGAGTCTTCCCACATTTAGCGACTTGGCAGCCGCTTTCCAGGAGTGTAATCAAAAAGAATCCAGAAGAAAAAGGGTCTCCAACGGAACGACCGGCAATATATCGGCATTAACAATTGCAAAGAGGAGTGAAAAAGAGGGGCGGGAATCTGAGTGTGGCCACGATGGAACGGCTCCAATGTCTTCTTGTGTAGCGGAGAGACCAGCCTCCAGCAGCCTCCAGCAGAGTGGTCCTCCGGTCCGGAGAGGAAGAAGTAAATCATCGGAAAGAGATAGGAGTGCAATAACCATTTCTGGAAGTGACACAGGGAAAAAGTCCACCGAGACCCGACGAGTTTGGGAGGACAAGGAGAATGCTCGAAACAATCCGAATTACTATGCCACCCACTTGCCATCTCAGAAGGTCGACGAGGCCAACAACATCGAGACATCGCCAGATAAACCCACGAAAGCCATTAAGATACCCCCAACCTTCTGCCAACTCTCCTTAGAGAACGTGGTCTTCACTAAAAGGGCACCGAAAGTTAGCTCCTCTCAAAGAGTCGAGGCCAGCCACGTGAGCTTAACGAATGTCGCAGATTCTTCCTGCTCAACGGACACGAATGTGAGTAGTCCAAGAAAAACATGGCCAGCACTTCCCGGTAGAAAAAAGAGAACACAAGGGAGCTCATTAAGCACAAAAAGGAATGAGAGGGGAGCACAACGAGGACCCACTGAACAAGACAAACAAGAAAAAGTTCATGTTGAGGAAAAAATGCCAGAACAGCACGTTCACGTACCAGAGGCCCAAGATATGAGTTCAGGCCATTTTCCCGCAACTGTCGCTACTCCCTGCGAGAGCGGAACTACGAAGTATGTTCCCAACTCCACCACCATTGGGAAACATGTCAGTCTTAACCAAGACTATGAGACGTTATTCAGCCCAATTGAGTCGTTGCAAGGCCATCACGAGGACTTGACTTCGTCCGCGATGAGTCTGAACGATAGTGGGAAGTCCAGCGAAGGTTCCTCCAACCTCTTGGACATGCCCCTTCTGGATGAGCTTGGACAATCGCACATGAGTGATTGGCATGACTTTGTCTCCAACCCACAACGTCAGAATGGTTCACCTTCATCCTCACCAGACAACCACCAAACAGAGGGAACTCAGTCCCGAAATGATGGCTATTTAAAAGCAGTGTCTCCCCATAAGATTCTTTCCGACACGCGAGGCTCTTCGGCCCCTTCTCAAATGATCACCCCCACGCCAGATGGGGCGGATAAAGTCAATGTTTTTAGTAGCCAAGCTCTGCTGAAAAGACGACGGGAAGCAAGGACAGTGTCCAAATCAGATATGGCCACGCAAGCCGTAGAGGAGGATATTTCCAGTCCCACGGACCAAGACGCCACGGCAGACACAATCAAAAACGCATCTCGGCCAACTGTCACTCCGACAATTGCTAAAGAAACCAGAGCTCCTAAGAAGAAGACCAGACCTCAATTCACCTTTGCCAAGGAACCTCAAAGTCAATGGATGTACTGTGATATCGAATCCTGCAATTTCTGGACCCGGAAACCCGAGCGCATGAAGCGACACAAACTGTGCCACACCTCTGGACATCACAAGAACTTCGAGTGTCCAGATTGCGGCCTCAGATTCTACTCCCTACCCAAGATGTTGAAACATGATCGGAAGAAGCACACCGGCATCAAAGACTACGAATGTCGATTGTGTGGCGCCGAAGTCTCTGATATTGGAGTGCACATGAGGGTAGGAGTCTCCTTCTAAGTTTTCCCGGCTCGCTTAAACATGGCCAAAATTTCATTGTTCTATTCCATTTTCAGGTCCATTATGAGCCCAACTCCCATCCGTGTAAGATTTGCGCCCTCAAGTTCAAGCATCGGAACTCTCTCGTCCGCCACATGTGCCAACATACTGGCGAACAGTTTCGTTGTGGGCGTTGCGAGGCCGTCTATGTAAGCCTCGAGGAGCTGAACCAACATATCAGGCGGGAACACCCTCATTCTGATGAAGCTCAGGAGAACCAGATCATAGCCGCAGCAATGAGTGAGAGTGAAGATTCGGACGATCCTCCTACTCCAATGGAGCAACACAGAACCAAGTCCCCCCCTGTAGTAATGGAAATCTCGGTTCCCAAAGCCCCTCTGCCAAAGATCCCAATCAGCCGCATGCCCAACACTCGTCGAAACTCGCCAAAAGTGACCATGTCCAGAAAAGCTACCCAGATGAGAACCACCAATGCCTTGAATGGCTTCCAGACCTCCATCGTAGCCCAGAGCCCTCAGATCTCAGCCATGTCCAATTCAGGAGCTGGACAGTACGCTCTCGCGTTCCCGGGGACCACAGCCACACCAATTTTGGTGGATTGCAACGGTTTTGTGCTCCAAAACCTCACTTGGGACGGCCAAAACCAGTTCCAAACGGCTCCATCCCATCAACAGACTCATCACCAACCACAACACCAACAACAACAGCCACCTGTTCAATACTTCCAGAGCATCAATGGCGCCGTTTCTCAGGGCGGGTTGCAGTTTGCTTCTCAACCTCAGTCGTATTTCTCCTTTGGTAATCAAATTTACAGCACTTCAGTCCCATTTCCACAAGACAGCTTGAGTAATGGCCCTCAAGGAATCCTCGAGATTCCCCACGAGGGGTTTACCATCCCCGTTCAAGATAATCAGATCAAATTTGAGATCATTGATACTCCTACTTTGGAGTCAACGATGACAAGGCCCGCGCTCAAGGAGAACCCTGTCGACATTGCCATGAAAGAGATCATGGATATTCATGTGGTGAGCATTGAGGACAACGAGATCCAAGAGATTGCCAAAGAGCCACTACCATCTGTGCACACATTGAGCACTCATGAAAACATCGTCGACGACGACAACGACGACGACGACGATGATGATGAGGTCATGATTCTTGAAATGCCGTCCTCACACACGGCTCGTCAAGAACCAATAACAAGATCCATCAAATCTGAGCCCATTACTTTCCCCGAGAAAGACGACCAAGACAAAGAGGTGATGAGCTCTAAAACTAGGGGAAGTGAGCATCCAGCCTCCCAAATGAATTCCTTCCAAGAGAACGCGAGAAAAGAACCAATAAAGGAGAAATCGGGCTTGGAGCCACCCAAATTGACCATCGAAGGCAATTCCGTCCAACATCAGTTGGAAAGTTTCTCTTCCAAATTGAAAGAGCTCCGAAACGGCTTCGGTGCATCATCGCCCTACCCCTCATCATCATCATCATCCTCGCCATCCTCATTCGCGGCGCCCTCGTACTCTTTCTCAAGTGGAAGAAGGGTCGAGGAAGAGAAAGGCCACGGCTCAGCTCAATCAAAATCTTCATTGGCGACCCGCGAGAACAAAGACCTCGTCGATCCGTCGCCCCCCAAGAAGCAAGAGTATAAATGTGAGAAGTGTAGCCGAATCTACAAGTACCTCGAGTTCCTGAAGGTCCATCAGAAGCGGTGCTCGGCTTAGGGTCATTATGATAGCATCCATCCATGTATCTATCTATGGATCTATCTGTCCATTGGGTTCATACTAGTATGTATGGCAGTGGTATTCCCGCTCAAGAGTGTGGAAAGGTGGACCGAGTGGCCAGAAGGAGCATTGTCATCAGGCCAGAAACCCCAATGCAACCTCTCTCTCTCTCTCTCTCTCTTGCCTCGTTTCCCCGTGTCTTCGTCGTCGTCTCGTTCTTTCCCAAGTTTCTTCTCTAGATTCCCTTGAGTGGAAGGGATCCCCACTGGAACAAATCCCCAAAACTGCTTCCTTCCATCATCGCTCTATCCCAAACATCTTCTCTTCGAAGGAGAAAAGTTGCTACAATGTGTAGTCGAGTCCCAAAAATGGGAACGAAGCAGACTTTCTCAATACCGGGGGGAATACAAGAAGATAGACGAAAAGAGGAGGCAAAAGCCAAAGTGAATTGAAGAGTGGGGAGTTCCCTTCTTCGCCTGGCCTTCTTCATCGTCGTCCTCCTTCTCCTCGCTCTTCTACTTTGCTTTTTCGAACACAGAAAAGAAAGAAAGAAAGAAAGAAAGAACGAACGAACGAAAGAAAGACAGACACCAAAGTAAGGGACGAACAAGTCGAAAGAAGGAGCGAACGAAGGAACGAACCAACCGAGAGGAGTTGAGTGCCTAAAAAGGGACGGGTATTCCCTCCGGACTTACTTGTTCAGACGTTTCAGTGGCTTGTTGTACCATCCATAGAACGATCCACCCCTCCCGTCCCTCTTCTTGTGGCCACACTTACATACACTCTTCTTCTACAGTTGTAGACCTCTCTCTTGGGCTCTCTTTCTCGTTCTCCCTCACTCACTCACACATACACACACACAGACAAGCTCACACACGCTCACACACGCTCACACACGCTCACACAAGCACGAACTTCCAAGCTTCCAAGCAGGTCTTCTTGGACCAAGAATTTGGTGGGACCGCTCAGGAATGGCAGAGAGAAGACCAAAAAGAAGAAGATGATGAAGGAGATGGAGATGGTTGAGGGGAAGGAAAAGTCGTGCTCAACATCTTTGGCTACGTTTTCTTCGCCTTGTTGATGATGACAGGAATGAGAACTAAATAGAACGCGCAACTCGTCCCCTCTTTCTGGCTGCAGATCCGATCCAGCCTTCTGGGTAGGATCATTTGGAACAAGTCGAAAATGCCCTGGTTTTTACCTCGATCCTTCGGTGGAAGCAATTTTATTCATACAACCACAGACGGCAATGTTCCACGGGTTAAGAAGATATATCTGTGATATAACGTAAAACACTAAATGCCAAATTGTACCATGTAATTCAAAGACTCGTGTTCCCTTCTCCCGAAAAAATGAGGGGATTCAGTCACCATCATCATCCACTTATCACTTTGATGTTGTTTACGATCTCGCTTTCACCCAATATATCTATGAACAATATACCCAACCATCTCTCTCTTACTACATATGTAGTGCATACAGTACGTGTTATTGACGGCCCATTTTGTCTTTTCCCCATGGAATCAGGTAGCGGGTCCACAGTTAACAAAGCCTGAAACCTTCTTAGATTAGATTTGTCTCGGTTCCTCTCGAGGTTTCCCCTTACTCGGCTCTTGATCTAATTTGCCTCAGTTTACCAAAAATCTCACACACTAGTCGGCTGTTGGCGTTGCTTTGGGCCCTTAATGCAGTGGCGCCCTTCTTCGACGATGGAATGGGACCTGATTTCAGGGAGGGGGGTCCAGTAGGATGACCACTTGCATTGAGAATCACGATCCAAAGTCTAGGACTGAGTTCCATCCATCCAAGTGCGAGTAAATGAAGAAGAGGGCATTCAATTCATGAAGTTTTTGTCGTCTGCGCTAGTTACGAGCTGGGTAGGTGTTAAAAAATGTCACATTTCGGTTGTTGGTTTAATCAAGGATACCTATAACTATACCTATTAAATAAAGTTATCTTTGGTTTAATCTATAACCAGTACATGGCGTTCACATAGCTCTTTGAAATGCCACCTCAGACAATTGAATAATGACTGAATTGTTATCATGCAAAATATGAGTAGTCAGTTAAGTAGGGAAAACATTGGGTATGATGGAAAATGTCACAAAACAATGTGAACGAATTCAATGAACAAGTTAAATTAGAATGCATGCATAAGCGACAATCTTATTGATCGAGGCACATCTTTTAATTCTTTTTGAATAGAGGTTCATGCTACAAAGTCATCTTTGAATGATTTTGAATTCGAGTTCAAAATTCGCATTCAAGTTTATCATATGTAAAAAAGGATTGGAATTCACGATAAAAAAGATCTTACTCCTCCAACGTAGGAAAAAGTTCAAAAAGGTCTTCTTCATGTTTTTTGGGTTGCTTTTCTATCTTTCCGGTCTTTTCCATGATTAAAGCCAAATTTGAATTTGAATTGTCCGTATCAAGTACCTCAAAATCGCTTTCCATGCCTATAGTCTTTGCAATTGCCATTGAACCATCCAATTTGGTTGCCTCTTCCTTTTAGCAAGCATATTTGGTGGATCACTTTGGACTGAACACTTTCATGACAACGGGTGAACCTCTTTTGGAATTGGATTTCCTACGTATGCTCAAGTATGGTAGCGTTGCCTCAGACAGAACCATTCAAGAAGTAATCAGAGAAATGCAAATTTTTGCTCGTTTTCCGCATTCAAATAACCAACACCACTCCTAAATGGGACAATATATAGAATATATTCTTTCCTACCGTGGCTGAATCACTCCGATTTGCCAGACCCCAAAGAGAAGCACAAAAAGACCAAATTTGGAACACCAACGAGGTCAGCGAGGAACAAGGTCTTAAAGAGAGCTCTTGGATCTTGAGATGGTTTTATGGCAAGGGAGGTTAAGAATTCCAGCTGCCCCATTCCCCTTAATTTCCACCCCATTTGTTGTGAACCTTAGTGAGTGGTTCCAAAGTCGTTTCATGAGCCAACAAGAGAGGCCGTAAATTATGTATTGACAAAAGGTGTATTTTCAAACACGACGAAAATAGACTTAATACTTTCTTTTCTTTGGGATCGAATTTTCAAATCACAAGAGGTTGTCCGTTAGTTCACTTATGTCCTCTAGCATGGAATCTTGTTTGCTCAAGAGGTCATCGCGCTCTTCAAGCAGGTCCATGAGAAACTCGTTGAGAGCCTTCACAGTATTTGTCAAACCCATGACAATGCGTTTCAATTCAACGGGGTCCGTACTTAACAAAGTCTGCCAGGATAGCCGATCCGCCCCAATGCGTTTTGAGCTGGCTTTTTCCAATTGCTGTTGCTGTTCGACCTGAAGTTGTGGATCCATGATGGGGAACGACGAATCCCGAAGTAGCTTGTAGTAGGCCTTGG
Source organism: Tigriopus californicus (assembly GCF_007210705.1). Taxonomy (NCBI): domain Eukaryota; kingdom Metazoa; phylum Arthropoda; class Copepoda; order Harpacticoida; family Harpacticidae; genus Tigriopus; species Tigriopus californicus. The sequence goes on along the minus strand of NC_081444.1, from coordinate 15,067,075 downwards.
TCAAAAGTTTGGCTTTTCTGAAAGACACATCCTCCGAGTCCTGGATTTTCCTCGCCAGAATCTTATGCAAGTTTGTTTCCAACGAGGGCAATGCATTGGGTCGTGGACCTTGAGCGCTTCCTCCTGAACACTGGAGGCTGGCACAGTTGGATCCCAAGGACATGGGACCACTTGAGGGAGAATCTGTAATGGATATTGACGAAGGTGCAAGCGAGAGGAACTGCTCCCCAACATCGGACACGGGTAAAGTTTTACACATTTCAATTTCGTCCACTGTCTCATTCTCGTCGAAGGTTAAAGTATAAAGGTCGAGGACGAACCGGCTGTCCTTCTTATAATGACGCCTCACTTGAGGCTGAACCAATCTGGAGCGAACGTTAGTCAAATTGTGAAGCTCATAATTGGAGGGCAAGGATGAAGGCTGATATTCGCCCAAGCCGTTGTCCCAGGTGTGAGCTCTTTTGAACACCGAAGGCGAGGCCATCATGGTTTTGGGCTGAGTGGTTGTCCCCATGGCATCATCCTCAGCGAAGCCATTATCGCTGATGTCTTCAAACATCTTGGATCCGAATGCCTGCGGGGTTAGAGATCCTTCCCGACTGGAGGTCTCGCCCCCTACAAGAAAGCTCGTCGAAGACATGGATTTCAATTGGAATTGAATACTCCGTAAATTATTCACTGGATCCCGGAACCCCCCTCTTTTCTGGGTTCATGCGAGTCGGTCTCCCTCGTGAGTGTGGCAGTTTTCCGTGATAAGCCCTCAATGGAACATTTCAAAAGATGGACTGAATTACAACGGGGGTCTCATAGAGTGAAGAAAGAAGGCTCCTCGACTGGATGAAACGTTGCAATCCCATCGTCTCCTGCTCGGCTTCCTTCCATCCTTCGTCACCGAGTTTTTGAAATGAGATGTGTCGCACTCGCTCACTCAAAATGGAAATCTTTTCTTCTGCAATTCGGGTTCTCTGTCGCTTGCTATCTTGGATGGGTGGGCTGGAGAAAGAAAATCCCCATCAAGAGAGAACTAGAGACATACACACGCACCCACCCCCCAGTAGTAGCAATGCAGGAGGAGATTGAGAGAAATGGCAAAGTCCACAAATGGATCGAAGTACGGCAAAGAAACTTGAAAACCCTTTTACAGAGATATCAAAGGCTTGGGAGTAAAAGATAGGATTCAGCCCTCTTTGCTCAACCATCCACATGCACAAAAATAAACGCCTCTAAAGATCAACAGCTGATTTCCCCCACTTGCCACTGGCAGGTATCAAACACAACTGACAAAGGCGGAAATCCATGAGCATTCAACTCAACGCGGACTGACTACCTTCAAAATTGTTAGATCGGAACCACTGATGATGATGATGATCATCATCATCATCATGACGGCGACACGAATGCACACCACCTTAGATAAGTACATACAGAAGTGACTATCCAAGGCAACCCGGTGGGAACACGTTTTGCCTCAGAGGCGAATATAGGGAATTTTCAAGCCTTGTCTAGCACAAATCGGGGCATTCTCCTCACACCAAGGATAATGTAAAGGGAAATCACTCATGGTGACTTTTCCTATCTAGGTTGGCCGTCTGAACCAGGGTCTTAGTCATCCACCCCGGCTCTATAGATCGTACAGACGTACATGCTATCATAATGGCAGGTAGGGTAACATGTAAAGCCGATCCGGTATAATTTTCCCTCTGAATTGGTCCAATCGAGGCTAAGAGCAAAGAGCTCCAGAGCGTCAGTGCCACACTTGGTGAACTTGGCGGAGTTAATCGTCATGCACATTGAAGGACAACTTAATGACATTGTTGGAGGAACTAAGCTGAAAGAGCGAGCGATCGTCCGTTGCTGGAAGATGGTTGAAGCAGAAAGATAATTTTCTTTACATATTAGCTGGAATATCAACGTGAGATTCCCAAGACAATTTGGATTGTGGGAGTGAAATCGACGGGAATAAAGCTCTTACCCAGAATGCGCTCGGCAGCTTCGTTTTTCTTTTGAGATTGATTCAATTTTTTCATCGCATCATATGACAGAAGTTTTTTTTTTGTTCGGAAAAAAGTCGAGGGTGCGCAGCTAGAGCATAGTGTATGCTCAGTCAGATTTGATGGGACTTGATTAAAATGCCTCCCTTCCTTCCTTCCTTTCATCCTGGTTTTCCATCCTGCTTTGCCTGCTCCAACTTGAGAGTAAAAGTAAACTCGTCTGAGGAAAGTTCCCGAATGAGATCCAAAATTGGGTAAAATCCGCTTCTAGCTAGTAAGCATCCGCCGTACATACATTTGGCTTTGTGACTGTCGTCAGTTTTTGGCGAAATCTCCGATTGGCGTTTATCAAGGCACATTGACAGCTAAAGGCTTATTGAGGGCAAAGCATCTGTTTGTAGGACCACTCCAAGCTTGTTCCACCACACCACCAACCAAGCAAGATCCGCTCCACCAACGATGAGGGCTTCTCAAGTTCTTTAAAAGGCATAAGTAGGGGCTAAGCCGGCCTTACAAGGTTTTTAGCGGGTATCATCCTTCGAAATACAGATATAAAGCGATGATGACAGATTAGCCCGGCTAATACGCGGAATATCCACTTAAAGAATGGTGTGTGTCTGTGGGTGTGGAGTGTGAGCCAGTTTCATTGGTCTGGAAGGGTACAACTCACTTTGTGGAAGGTTGGGCCTACAGCCAACTTCCTTGGAACTAGTGGGAAATACCTCGGTCCTCGATAGTTCAGGGCTCCTCCATCCACGAGAGTAATCTATTAAGCCTTACTTAGTGGGCAACCGATTGGTTCACGTCCAACTCCCTGCTATTAATATACACGCACTGCACAATAGCCTGCAATGTCTAAACGTAGGGATCTACAGATCAAATTGGAGCTAGAACTAGACAAATGGATGCACCATCAAATGAAAGTATTAGGATCGTATTCAAATGCTGGAGAAAGATCTTTAAGAGTTGTTTTCACTCGCTATGTAAATGCTGCCTTACCAGTAAGGGCACCATGACAATGTCTGGGGTCGATACTCTAGCCCAGATATGCCTTCAAAAGGCCCTCTCTAAAGGAGCATTGGTCCAACTGGATTCTGTGAGTGAGAACAAAACAGCGCTTACGCCCGGCAACCTAGATAGATATAAATGGGTATAATGTTGGTGGTTCCCCCGAGCAGTCGAGTCAATTTCACTTTGTGCGAGTGCATTGAATGGGTGTTTAAGATACAACAAAGATGGTTGGGATGGTTCTAAAAGAGAAAAATGGTTGTTTTGCCACGACTGTGCCAGAAATGGAAATCGTTGTGCCACAAGCCACTCTTGAAAGTATTGGGGGCAATTTGGAACAGAGACCACTTTCCTTCTCAGAGTAATACCTCTACATAGAGTACAGTACATATCGCGAGCTTTCTCGACACTGCCTGTCATTACATTGAAGAGAATTGCTTAGAAGTTAATAAAATGTGCTCCACTCTCTCGAGGACTGGTGCTGAATACGTTTAAGGAACAGAGTAATGTGGACAAGTATTTTCTCGACACAAAAGACCACCTTTATAGAGCCGTTATGAGGAACATTCCAATGTCCCCGGTCCTCGACTCCCTTAGAATGGGATAAAGAGCACAGAAGGCTCTTTTACTTCCCCAAGGATTCTTGATAAGAAGGTATGATGCTCGGCAAGACTTGGCCACGCAAGATTCCTGGCAAATGGGCGGAATTCCTCCTCTTTATTGTTCTTAACCCGTGCGCCTTTAGATGGACCGAGCTTGGCAATAGAGACATTCCGAGAGATGAATTTATCACAAAATAAGAGGTCTCAGTTAACGGAGTGTCCAATTTAGGAGCCGTGTATGCAGGAATCAATTCTTACTTAATGGCGTAAGTGCGATATTCATTTTTGTTCAAAAAAACGACTCTCAGCCATCTTTTGACAATGGAAAATTGATCATACCCAATTCTTTAATGTCTGTCGTGCAAGAGCAATTCCTGGAATAATTGGGCCTTCGATCAGATTTTTAGTCGCCCAGCAAATCACCAATCCGATCGTCTCCCAAAAATATTCTTACTCGAACAGTATTTAACGAATTCTGACCATGATAATCAAAAGAAAAAAGTAGAGGGAAACCCTAAGCACACAGATATCTCAAGGGAGGGAAGAAAAGAAAGATATATTTTAATCAAAAATCCAAAAAGGGACCCAGACTCGTTCTTTTGATGTTCTCTGTGGATGAGTGAGTAAACTGAAAACCTTCGTGAGATACTGCCATCCGTCTTGGATGAAGTAAACTTTGGAATTTATAGATTGGGGATCCAAGGCTAAACCAAGAATAATGGTTACCGTATTAGAACCATCCTCCATCACCATAGGCTCCAATTTCGATGGCTCCAAATTGAAAATCAAGCAGCGGCAAGTGATCAAGTTCTTGGTGTTCCCTCACTTGAGCGTGGTTTCGTTGATCGTGCGGCCGTTGTTGAGGATGCCCAAAATTGAAGAGGGATAGGAACTTGAACACTTGCAAAATGGAGAAATGCATATGTCTGTGAATGGGATTTGAATGTAACAACAGACAAACATATTGCAAGGTACTGAACACTCTAATGAGAATGATCTCGACCGGGTGAAACAACGTTGAACCGACATTTAGCCAATTTAACTCATCAATGAACACGAGCCCAACAATTTGAGACTTAAGAACAAGATTTCGATGCCAGATCATGTATGAGGTCAACCCATACCACCCTGCAGTTTGAGCAGTCCACACAATTCGAGCACAGAAGCTTCTCACGATTATCAAAGCACCAAAATCAATTCGTGAAAACAGGGCCATTGGAAGAACGATGAAAAACGCGCAAAGATTGTAGAGTAAGACGAAGTTCTCCACATTTTCCCGTTGATTAGTCGCTTTTGAGTCACTCATTTCGTCTGTTAGATTGTTCATTTCCTAGTGTCAAGGCTTGCCATCAAAACTAGCAAAAGGTCAATCTGGCATAGCTTAGTGAAAGATTTCTGCGAATTGCACGTTACACTTGATATAACAAATAAAGACCGGTTCTGAAATGATGGATTGTGGCCACATCTTTGTAGTAAATGAAAAACAAAAAAAAAGATGAAAAAGGGTGCGAAGGATCGGATAAGATTTTAAGTTTGTTCCAAAAAAATGGAGGCAAGTATAAAAACATGAAAACGGATGGATAAAACAATAATAGAGTGTGCAAAGTTATGTTAGTAACATTGGGAAGGGAGGGCATAGGGGTGGGGATCTTTGAAACTAAGCCTGCAGAGAGTTAGGGTCGTGGTCTTGAAAAGGCACTCGTCCCCGTCATTGAAATTCTTCGACTACTTGATTTTTAGGTTTGGCAATAGCTTGGTTGTCAATTGCTGATCTGTGATTATCTGTGCCAAAATACATATTGTTAGCTGTATTCCAAGGGACTAATGTTCAGCCATTTTGTCAAGACGATATTTCCACTCTAAAATCAGTCAAACATCTCCCAGAAAATGAGTTTTAACCAATTTGGTCCATTTTTTTGCTCTGAAAATGACGCAGTATTTGAAAATTTATAACCTAAAAATTTTACTCTTGATCTCTATCAATTGATGACATCATTTCCATATTTTTCAAAAAAAATTGGCATCCCTGTTGTTCTGGCTCCTTTTATCCTGGTTGCTCGAATAAGGCGGGAAACTACTGTTTTGAAAGGGAGTGGGAAAGGAGAGTCTGGTGCAGTTTCTACAACAAGATGATCAATGAGAACTCATCATACGATTGAATGAGCATTCAAGGATCAAGACCAATATATTCTTGCCGTGTCATAAAAGGACCAAAACCACCTTTGGTCATGGTTGGTAGGCCAGAACGCTCTTCTCTTTTTCTTCTTCTTCTTTTCCTAGGGCTTTCTCGTTAGGACTAATCTTTTTATCGGTTGTGTTCCATGTTGCAAGGTCCAAAGAGGGTTCCAATATATATGGTTATTGTGTGAGAGAGGAGAAAATTGAATGGATCTAGTGGTTGGGGAGTTGGAAGTGCAATGCTTGCTTTCGAGGTTATCCACTTATTGAGCGGAGGGGAGGAATGGTGCATACAACGAACCAGAGCTTATGACTTCCATTATGGTACACACACCACCAAGAAATGAAAGTAATGTCCCTCTTTCTTTGACAAAGGCCACGCTCTCAATGAGGAGACAAATCGAGGCCAAAGAATAGTGTTTACACTCCATCAATCCCTGGAGAATGACGACTGTACCTCTTCTCCTTAAACCCGTCTGCCAAAAGTTGTCAGTGTTGTTCCCATAGTCTGGTTTACGGCCATTTCGTCCGTCAATGTCTGATGATGGTGCTCACAGATCCTGTTTTATTGGCAGTTCAATATCATCCACCTTAGTAAGTCGTTTTGTTGCAATGTTGGCAGCCCCTCTTAAAGTGGTTCTTGAACACTAAAACCTGAGCTTCTCAATGATTTGTCCAACCTTGGAAAGGCCAAAGTAAAAGCATTTGTTTTGAGCGATTTTACTATTTGAAAATTCTGCCAAAGAGAACGCACTTGAGTTCCCTGATCGATGAATACCGATGCTTCACGATGAGTAGAAGTTGAAAAAGTTGGAAGTAAAGGCTACCAACCCCTTTAGCGCTTTAGGCAATAAGTTAAAGTCTAATCATCTGATAAAGGCGCCTAGAGGGCAAGTTAGAACCTCCTCGGCTTCGCTCAGCATGAGCTTTAAAAGAGCCCACCAACAACCTGTCTAGAATTCGGATGAAGATGTAGAGGGGGAGTTCCTAGAGTAGTTGTTCAGGGNGGGGGAAATTCAAGGCGCTCTCCTCAAAGTACAAAACCAGGGCCACTTATGAAAAAGGGCGATTCGTAAACTTGTACATGGGATGTTTTTTAATCTGATTAACCGAACATGTGCTGAAAAACGCATAAAACATGCACGTTTGTTAGCTGGGCACTTGCAAGCTCTACTTAGTGTCTTAACAACAGACAGAGGAAATATATCGATGAATTTATGGCAAATTTGACAAGAATTGAAAGTGAGGCTACTGGGATAACATGTCGACCAAGCATGAAGCGAGAATGATATAAGAGGTTCTTCAAAATATTGTTCTAATGTTCCGCCGGTGATTATAAGCACGGAATTTCAAATGTCGCAAAACGCTCGTCAATTAGTTCAATCTCGGCTTCATCGGGAAAGGTTGCATCTTGGGATATCGAATCTTGGATCCAGGTGCCATCGTCCCAAGTACGAAGTGAGGCACCCGTAGAGACGTTCCAAGTCAAGATTTGTAATGTTCTGTTTGTCAGAAGTACTTCATGCCTCGAATCTTCCCCAGCTGACAAACTTGGCAAAAGTTGCCACTGCAGGCTTCCTCGGGTCAATAGTTGTCTGGAGGTGGGAAGAAATTCTACTGAAGATACATTTCCCCCATTGCCTCCGACAACGATCACCCCCTCTAAATCAGGGTGCAGCACTCCTTTGGAAACCAAGCGACATCCAGGGTTTGTGCGAGGCTGCTTCATTTTTGGCAGGATGGCCCAACCCCTCCCTGTAAGAGTGTCATACATTTCGCTCGTTCCATTGGCTCCAGAGCCCCCCAAAATGAGTAGAATTCCATCAACGAGAACGCTGCAGGCGCCAAATCTGGGATAGCTCAAGGCCTGGCCTTCAAACCATTTCATTTCCACTTGGTCATAAACTTGGACCATAGGAGATGGATTTTCCAAGGTGCCTCCACCCATGACATACAGTTTTTGCTGCCACCCCAAATGGGTCGATCCAGGGCTAATGAGCTCAATTGGGTCCGGCATTGAAACCCGTTCATGGCTCACCAGAGAAAAACCCGAGCAAGAATGGGAGGTAATCCCAGTCTCTTTGCTAGAATTTGCGGAGCTGGAGTTTCCACAAACCATGATCTGGTCGTTTAGATGGGAGAGAAGAATCGGATTTTGAAATGTAAAGGTCAAATTTGTCGGGCACATGTCTAAAGTGATATTGGACCAAAAAATCTTCATTATCCTGTTATCCTCTGCATTATCGGTTCCGCCTCCCAAAACCAATCCAAAGCGATCTAAGAAATTACAAGCTTAGTAAATAAGTAAGTGGAGTCATATTTTATTATGTGTTACCAAACTCTACGTACCAGAATGTTCTTTTCGTTCTTCCAACAGATTCTCAAGACTCTGATCATCTTCGCTCTTGGTTGTAGTTGTTACCTCAATCACTTTTGGCTTCATGGTAGGAATTGGAGAGGTTATTTGCAGAGGGGCCAAAGTCGAAGTTGATTGGGCAATGGTTGAGTTTCTTTCTCCGTCGTTGAGCGGGTTCGTATGATTTAGGATGCCCGTGGACTTAGAAGTCGTGTCAATGACACTTTCAGTCTGATGGAACAACTCAAAACCGTTTTGATTAACATATTTGTTCTGGCCCTGAACTTGATCAGCTTGCAAACTTGAAAAATCGGACAATCCTTGGAGACGGACTTGTTCGTTCGCGCTGAGGTTTTGCTGATGTCCTGGAGTTAATGCTTTTCCACTTGCAAAATCATTGACGATGGGCTCTTGTTGGCCGGTCGGATTTCTTTTGGGCTTTTCCTCCCATGCGAAATAGAGATGGAAACCCTTCGCAAAAAAATCCTGGTTGGACTTATTGTCATTATTCAGAAATACAGGGATATGAATATGAACATTTGGAGGAGTTTGGGGGGGCTTTGGGTAGCGATCAGGGTGAATCTCTCGCTTTAAAGAGGGCTCTTTTCGGTCAGATGTTGATAAATCCACAAAGTCAAAGTCATCCCCACCATTCCACTGAGGCTCAGGGCTATTGGTTGAATCCAAAAGGCCCAAAATCTCATGAGCAAACTTTTGCCAGTCTTCATTTTGAAGCATAGTGTCTAACTCTCCAGATTTGGCCAATTCTAAGGATTGGCCCAAAAAATCTGATTTGGGATATTGAAGCACGGATCCCCTGGGCCCCTGGGTTCCACCATAGTTCGTCTGCCTTGAAATTCTCACAATATGCTCCGAATCGGAATCTTCAATTTCATCGGACGAGTCGCCTCTGTTTCTACCAAATGGCAAAAAGAGCCTCTTTGACCTGCCTAACAGCAAACAAAAAGTTTTAATATTTTACAAACCCACGTATCAAGATGAAACTACCCATTGTCTCCTACCTTTGCTTCCACCGGGAAAACCACTTTTAAATCCTTCGGTCTTAGTTTGAGCCACGGCCAGAATGACCAAACACAACAGAAGCTCTATTTTCATGTCAGAAGACTGTCATCGTTATAAATTAGGATACGATGAATCTTTCTTTTCAAGCGTTTTCTTGTTCCGTGAGAATGAGGGCGGTAACTTGAACCTCATAAATATACTAGAAACGTCGAAATCTACGGACTTATAGTCCTAAACCTTGCTGTATTTCTTTGAAATAATCTACAATATGTGCCGTCTTGTAAAGACCGTGCGGTGCATTGTTTCTGTTTTAATGTGTTCGGATGACTCCGGGTTGAAATCCATTGTAGAGTTGATACTTGTGTCCAGCTCTAGGTTGATGACGAAATACGAATTGAGGTTGGAATGGATGAACGGCCACCGGTTGTCGTTGGAGAACTGAAATTATCACAATTATAAGTTATGTCAATTTTCAGGGGTCCGGATAATGGAAACTCAAGTGGACATAGACTCGACTTACTTCGGACTATTTGGGGATCGGCGTTCACGTTTCTAGGATAGGCGACGGGAGGCGGAGTTGTTGTGGTAGTTGGATAGTACGCCGTTGTTGTGGTTGAAGTTGTAGTTGTTGGATACGGAGCTCGTGTGGTTGAGGGAGTCGTTGTTGGATAAGCTGTGCTGGGGGTTGTCGTGGACAAAGGAATACCCATCATTAACATTTTGCATTCGTCAAACCTCTGGTAGCAAATGTTTTCGGGTTGCCCTTCCCTCACTTGACTCGCAATGCAACCGTTGAATTGCCAAATACACCCGACTGAAAAGATGAACAAAAATGGAATTGCCAAGCTACCCATCTAGCTTTAATTTCCCCAGGTCTTACTCATAGTATCGGCGTAAATGTATGGTTTTTCGGTGGTTGTGGTGGTTTCGGGCTCGGGCGTTGGAGGTCGCGGTGGTGGGCCAGGGTATACAGGGTCATTGCTTGGTTGGGGCAAAGAGTCCATGTAAGCCTCTGGATCCATTATGTATTGGCAACAGTTGTCAAAGCGGAGGTCGCAGCATTCGGCTTGCCGCAAAGACGAGGACGGGGCAGACTTCCGGCAGGCGAAAAAGTCCCAAACGCAATCAGCTGCAAAATGGATTGGACTTTTGTTTTAAGGTGCTGGATGTAAACCAAGTCATTGCCATACTTAATGTGTTCTTGTTCTTGGAATTTTTTTTTGTCCGAAAACATTTCGAGAAACGCATTTTAGATTGCCTCTCTTTGTTTCAGATACAAAGATTCGAAAGTATTTTAGCTCCAAATAAATCCCTTTTTAGTTTCAAAGTGGAAGCCTGATTCCGATACATAAGTTTGAATTGTGTTTAAGTAATTTCAGAATAAGATAAATTTCTTTATCGTTACGGTACTATAATTGTTCGAAAAAGATAACTTTTTGACATAGTAGCATAATCAATAGTGGAAATTACTGTGAGAAAACCGGTTAAAAGGAAGTGCGTATGATATCCAAACTTTTTTGTCCAACAATGTGGCTATTCAGCTTTTTGTGACTAGTTTTGTTACACCTATATCCTTACTAACATGCTAGCTAATTGATTATTTGATGTGTCGTTCATTAAGATGCTTACCCACAATCCTGGCCGGCCTGTCACTGAAAGCCTGGAATCCTGTCAGGGCATCACACGTGGCCTCAGGCTCGCCATAGTTTTGAGCAGCACCTTAAAAATTGTTGCATATGTTTGACTAAGTGTATGAATCACACAAGGACCACCTTTTAGCTTTTGCAAGCTTCCTCCCCTCCCTCAAATGCTTCATTCACAAACAAAATGTCCAACCAAAACAGTTGAATCATGTCAAGTGCTTGATATGAAACAGATCTACATAGCCAGAGGTGGTCTTGTGAGTAATGAGAAATTTGAAACACCCGTCAGTGGGGTCCCGTTTGATGCAGAACCAGTGATAAATCGACTACAAATAGCTCAACTTACCGAAGGAAAAGAGAATCGAGGTAAGCACAATCGTCCCAGTCAAGCAGCTAGACATGGCTAACATGGTTTCACCAACGTAGTACAGGCGTTGGTCGTTGGTTGTCTGAACGTCTTTTGCCCTGTGGTGGGTTGTTGTTTCTGATCAACTTTTTTGGTCGCCGACTTTTTGTACTGTGGGTATGAAAGGACTCGGACTAATACGTACGAAGATGGTTGCAAGTTCTTGCTGTTGTTCTCCTCTCAAATACCCTTTTTGCCGACGCTTGACCTGATTTCATAGAAAGTGTAGCATCCCAATCATCTTGAGACAAATCACATTGGTTCGGACACAAATAACAACATCGAACAATGACACATTGTCCGAATGCGGCAAAACTCCCACACGCACTTGAACTATTTTGAGCAATTCAACAGACTCGCCTTTTTTTCAAACCGGCTTTTTGAGCCGAAGAATGGTGAACGAAAGAACAAGACACAAGTGGCTGCTGGAATTCTAGACCACAAAGTAAACATCTTTTGAACAGTTTAAGCCGCCTTAAAAAGACCTTCGGAAATGTTTGAGAGCTCTTCACTTGGTCCTTCAGCGAATGATACCATGTCATGAAATTTGCCATGGTTTGCAAGCTTTCTTCTTCATGTTACCAAGTTGGCTTCATAATGAAGTTTGATGTGCATGTTTCTGATTTACTAAGCTTTGTGTCCTCTTGGCAATGAAAGGTCCCCCTTGACTCATCAGGTTGTTGTATTGGCTGATTTGAATGCTTTGGCCGCTATCAAACATTCAAATACGCGAACTTGATTAATATATGCGTCTTTTTAAATTGTCCAACAACGAGAGCGTAAATTTACCCAAAATGTTCCTGGCAAGGTTGGTCCATATTACAATGGTTTTGGTTTTTTGGCACATTTGATCATTTTCAATCAATAACATAACATGAAAGTAAATACTCCAATCGTTTATTTCTTACCTGCGATGAACAAAAAACGTCATAAAGGCAGGACTTTATTCAACCAAAACCAGTCGTTTAGAGAGAAATTTGGGCCAAAAGAAGGCAAACTGAGTTCTTGATCGAACGTCATCTCTTTAGAACCTGTTGCCCAGAAAGAGTTTTTTCGTCTGAGAAGTATTTTGTAAGTAGGATGAAAAGTGATAAGGATACGTTTTTCTTTTGACATTGATAGGGGAAACGATTTCTTGACGAAGTATATCTGCTTGAATTGTAATTTGTCATAAAAGGAATATTTTTCTCGGAAGTACGTAGACGCCATCTCCGTAAAGAATGGTATGACATCATTAGATAGCTTCTGTGGCCCAATTATCCATGAAAATTGCTGCAGCCATAACATAGTTCATATTTAACGCTTTCGTAGGCCAAATCTGAAGCAAGAAATTCAACACTAGGAACAGTATTGCTTTTTGGATTTGAAGAGCTACAGTCTAAAATAATGGATTAGTGAATTAAAAATATCCACTTTTGCGTGCATGTGAAATACAAACCCAAATGATCCTAACCACCCGACTAAATACACCTTGAGTGATCTTGCGGCCCTCATTGTGTTACAGCGCTTATTTATGTTTGAAAGGAAGCATAACCGTCCTGAAAGTTGCTGAATGAAACAACGTCAACATTCCTAGAATACTCATTCACTAGGTTCATTGCCAATAATTTGTACACTACTGTTGAACAATCAGCAGAGTTTTCAACTTTGATTGAACAAAGCTAATTTTGGTAGATTCAAAGCCTGACCTAAAAGTTGATATTTTTTTCCTAAGAAAGGCCAATAGAGTGTCCAGCTCAAAATGATCATTGTCTCCCGTTCTTTATGACACTGCACCATAAAGAGAATTGACCAAAATTAAACTGATAAAAGGAACCTCAGATATACTATGGCGAAGCTCTTCGGTGTATAGCTTACCTTTTAAGGCAGGGAGAGACTGCAGCGAGATCAAAAGAGGGAGAAAAGACGAGAGATGTTAGCGGGTCGAGGCCCAAGATTTGACTGAAGATTTCTCGTGAGTTCTGTCACTAGCAAAGACCCTATTTAAATACGGACCCGCCGCCATTCACAAAGTGCGGTCAGACTCTGGCGTACTTGAATGCAATTGGCGAGGAATGTATCATTTTGCCCACAGTTTTTTCGCGGATTGATGCAGCGTGGAGGTGTTCAAACAAGGTGGAAGGGCAAATATATGGTTGCCAGGATTTCCCTATTTGATGTATGTGTCAAGTAATTGAACTGGTTGGGTATCTTTATAGCCCTTGTGTCCGTTAAGTTAGATGCCAGTTATAGCACCACGTGGTCAACTAAGGCATCAATCTCGCCGGAGGATCGACGGACATGAGGGTAAAAGAAAATTGGCATTGGTCCATTTAAATATTAAATAGTGTATTCAACCTTGGCCACACCTCATTTGGTCGTCCTTCAATTGTGCAAATTTGAATTTTGGTATCATTGAAGTGCCCAGTTTATAGTCCAAAGTCGATCTGGGCTATTGTTTGGTAAACCCAAAATGGATATGAAAATCATTGCGAATGTCTTGGGTATCGATTCTGATCACGGTTCTCCCCAGGAGGCATCAAATTCCACAAACCGAAATGACATTGAACCCTTTCGAAGGATAATCTGTGTACAGTATTTAAAAAGAGATCGATAGGACAGAATTCCTTCTCGGATCGTCAAGACCCGGATTTCAAGCAGGTAAGCATTTGGGCAGGCACTCTTTTCTGACGAATGTAGGCATCCCCGAAATTGGAATGACCAAAAGTTTGCCCTTGAATTCAGTCATCTTTTTTAACGCACGATGAAACTAACGGACAAGAACTTGACAAGTGGGATTTTTGGAAAAAGTATTTGTCCTTGGTTTTTAAATCATGGAATTCAGGAAATAGAGAATCAATTAATAAAAGAGGCAAAAGGCGTTCATGCTATTGATAACCAAAGGTGTAGGCGAAGAAATTTGCTTCACTATCGGCCTCAATGCTTTCACTGTCTTTGAAATGGGCCTGCGTACCAGGGGGTGGAATTGTCTAGTTGTTACGATCAAGTACTTGACCTCTCCTTAAGTGAGCACCGTAAGCACCAAGCAATTTCGCAAATCAAATTTTTGGCACATACGAGTCCATAACCCCCTGCTACTTCTTGGCCATTAGGGGGTTTCTGCATATCAGTTATGGGCCTGTTTCTATGGGACCATAGTTTGATTGGCTATTGCGTGAATTTTCATACGTGGGCTGGATCACCGGAGTACTCTGCATCTTATTGCTTCTTTCTCGTGGTATCCATGAGCCATTGTGCGAAAACCACGAGAAAGGCTGCTCAAAAATTGCAATCAATATGGACAAAGATAAAAATGAATTAGACAAAGATGAAATCAAAACTAGCCAAGATGCACTTGTGTGCAGTGAACGAATGAAAATAGATCGCAAATAGGGTTAAAAGCATACGTCTCCAAACAGACCTATTATTCTACTAATGTCAGTAGAAAGGCTTGAAAAAAGAAAAAGTCAACCAATTATGTTGTATGTTAAAATTAATGTGTCCAGTCCTTTTTGGGGCTTCACCAAGTAAAGATCCAAATTAATTCCAAGTATGGTAAACAAATAAAGAGTACTCGTTGTGCAAGAATGGAAGCAATCTGATTTGAAAGAACCTTTGATGGCTGAAAAATTCCGGGAAAAATCCACGAAACAGAGGCCAAATAGTTGTGGTCAATCGGTAATTCATTATCAGGACGATCTATGGATTTTTTACTTCTCTCTTTCACATTTCGATGGTGCAAGATTGGGTGGCAATTTTAGTCAGGCTCCTACGAAAAAGATGCATTGTGACGATGGACACACTTAGTTTAAGGTGCGGTAGATCAATTTTTATGGTCTAAGAAATCCCTGAAATGCACTTGTTAATGGCTATTGAGTCTGATGAATAGGACAAGTCAAGCTCATTTTCACCTTGGCTCATTGATGTGTCGCTTTCGAAATCGTAAATGGCGTTGCTAGCCAGTCTTTTTTATTACATCCTATCAGACGCGGCAGAGGTCGACGAACAACTATTCATGAATACTTTGTAAATTAGGGGCGCAAGGCTTTGTCAAGGCTTCTTCCAAGGTACTGAACATACATCGACAAGACCCTGAGCCCATGTCTCTTGTAAAACTGAAAGACCAGATGTACTACAAATAGCCTCTCAAGGAGGAATCATCGGGGTTGAAGGGTAGCTTTTCCGCTTCTCCAAACTTGTGCCATCTGCCAATTGCCACCGCCGCCGGGATTGGAACCTGGACCAGGATTGGATGGTGGAGACCCAGGGAGCGGTTGGGTGGTGGGTACTTTAGATGATAATGGGGCTGAAAAGGGATTAAAATATTATTTGTTGTGGTACTCATCTGTAAAAGAACGTATTTTTACCAGAGGGCAATGGACCTGTCGAGGACTGATCCTCGGGAGACCCAGACACTTCTGTTGCGGCGACTATCGTGGATTGTTGTACTGAAAGAGCTGGAGAAGACGAACTAGCATATTTAGGAGCAACGGAATTGAGTTGGTTTGATGGCACAGAAGAGTTATGGGAATCCAAGATTTGATGGTCAGTGGAGTTTTCTTGTTGTTCTGAAGGACCATCCGTGAAATTAGGAACCATGGACGGAACATTGGACATGACAGTCTGTAGCTCCAAAATTTTGGGTTTAATGGTCGATTCCAAAGATGCTTGAGAGTTCGTTAGGCTGGAAGACCTTGATGTGTCTGAATTTTCGGAAGCCAAGGTTGACGTCCCCATAGGTGTTGTGGATTCATGGTCTGAAGACTGAATTTCAGAGACGGGACTTTGAGTGGGGAACTCGATTGGTTGTGATGATAGTCCGATGGCTTCTGAGATTGGCATTAGGTTTGAGCTATAAAGAGTGCCCGAAGGTGTTGTTGTAATGTAACTTTTGGGTGTAGTCGATGGCACCTGAAATTCGTCCTTATGAGGCTCATCTGTTTCGCCATTAGTGTGAAGGGTTGCAATTGTATCAGCAGGGCCATAAGTCACAGCAAAAATTTCAGTTATATCCGTCAACCCTGGTAACTCTGGGGAATTTTTGGGCATAGGTGTCTCAGGTATTTCGTTTTCGTTAATTGGTTGCTTGTCAAACGTCTCAACAGTTACCGAATTTTCCGGGCCCTTTGTTTGTGCTTCCACGTCGATTCTAGTACTTGTTCTTATCTCAACTTGAGGCTCATGGCTAGATGATTGATCAGCTCGATCCCTTGTATTTTGAGTTTCTTCCGGCGGGTTAGTTTGTGGCAAATCCTCGATATCGTTATAAAATTCGTCATTGTGAGGAATGTACTTCTCTTCCGGGGGGAAGGTGATAAAATCTATCCCAAGGGGTCCGCCTCTAATTGTTATTCCTGCACTCATGTTGGGCACTTGTCCCGATGGAGCGGCTTGGAAAACCGTGACTGGACTTGGTTCGGCGGTGATGAGTTCCATCTCCGATCCTGTTGACATGCCTTGACAATCATCTGAAAACTCACTCGGATTAATGTAGGGAAAATCACGTTCATTGACCATGAATAGATGAAATACCTCCCCTCTTTAGCACTTCTGTAATATTAGACACGAGTCTTCCGTTTTGATAGACGTGATAGTGGAACACAAACTCCTCCGGAATATCCGGGCTCATGTTTAGGAACTCGTCAAAGCTGAACTCAAAGCGTCCATCTTCGAGGGGATTGGCAACGAATGACTTGGGCGGGAATCGAAGAAGAGCCTTGTGGTCCCCCGCAGTTGTAATGAAGGCAGATACGTCCATTGACGATGGTGGAAACACCGGATTTGTGCATTTGTATTGGAACTGGTAGCCACAAGCACTCTGGTCCATGAGATAATGCCCTCCGATGAGGTGCAGTTGCCTGTTTGAAGAAAGTTTTTTTTTTTGAATGGACTTCAATTGTCATTTACATTTTCATACTTATTGCCGCCATCAATTTTGGCGGTGGTGTTGAGGATTTCTCGAGAGATTGAGTCCATGGTGACCAACTTCAGGGCGTATGTGCCTGTCATATCGACTCCAGGGTGCCAACACGTGATAGTCTCTTCCTTTTCCGGAATCGTGTCCGTTCGCAAGAACCGGTTTTGCAGGGTTCCTCGAACTGAATTCATAATGGCGTGAGAGGGTTAAAGGAAGCAGGGGGCAGATTGGCGATGTCATTCGAACTAACCTGAGGGTTGCAGGGTTTGCATATTGGTTTCATAAATAGGACTGGAATATATATTAAGGAAATTAATGTTCGTAAGTATCGATTAATTGACTTTGGGAGCTAACATTATGCCACAATTTGAATTGGACATATATTTTTCCCACCGGAAGCTGGTCCTAAACGTACCAGGCCCAGTTTCGATCTTCAACAATCTGGCCCTCATTATTCCATACAGAAACCAACTTGATTTCATTTGCCTTGTTAGGGGCATTAAGAGCAAGAAATGTTTGACTTCTCGCTAAAAAAAGGTTTTCCTCAAGACAACAGTCGAGGAGGAAGAGCGTGCATTAAGGCCAGGATGGAGGCCCTGCCTGCAAACAGCCACACTTTGAAAACTCGTTGATATTCATGTATAGACTCTTGAAGCATTTGCAACAATAAATATACCGTAATTTAAGGGAATGTACCCTTAAATGATACTAACTTGTATCTAAACCATGTCATGAAACGAATTTGTTTATGTGTTGCTTCAAGACCGCTATATGCCGTGTCAAGGTATTTGAGTTGAAACTTTCCTACGATCATCATTAGAGGGTGGATTTGAAAATGATATTTAATGTCATAAAATGTCATTCTGATGTTTTTTCCCGAGAGCGTGATTCGAACCTATGCCCTATGGGGAACCATGTCTTGCCCTATGGGTACATGAGACCACTCAGCTACCATGGTTCCGATGGTTAAAAGCTAAGATTTAGGCAAAAATGTTAAGAAAAACGTTCAGGAAGCTCGCTGTTTTAGGATGCAACAATTAACCTTTGATAGTTATGGCTGCAAAAAGTAATGCATCAAAGTTATAGGAAATATTTTATTGCTTCTCATCAAAATGCTGAGCTGTTGGCAATAATTCTAACGCTAGTTTGAAAAGTTTGAAAGTGTGACTGATGAAAAGTTGAGGATAGGTGGGCATTTCATGTCTTCATTTTTACGTTAAAAAAAAAACTAAACTAAAAAAACTATTGGAAGATTGTGAAATAACTCAGATGGTTTCACTTTTAGTTCTCATAAAGATGCCTGAAACCTTGAAGTATCAACACTCATTTTTTTTAAATTTTATACATTTTGTACAGTGGAACCCGCTCATATCGTCCTCCGCTTATAACGTCAATTCGGTTATATCGTGTTTGCTCAAAGTCCCGGTTCATTCTTGCATGAAGTCTTTATGTGTTATTAACTCTACTTATAGCGTCGTCTCCCTCCGGATGTATCGTCATTTTGAGGCAAACTTTTATGCACTTTTTTGATGCAAAAAAACTTTTATTTATGATTACACACCACGGGTGAATTTGCTTGTTACTTGAACTATTGAAAAAGATGAACTGATCGTGTCAATTCGATCTTGAAAACAAAAATAGAACACGGATGAAAAACTGATGACCCTGCTGCTCATTTGGCTTCCAATCAAGCCAAATTCAACTTTGTCCGGAGTTTCAATATGCCTCCAAAACAAGGGAATATTTTTTTCAGTCAAAGCAAGGACGCTATTTAAAAGCCTAAGATGATCTTCCAAAGATGCCATTTTAGAGAGCTCAGAAACCTCCTCAAACGGAAGTAAAAAAACTGTTTGAGACATTGAAGCAAAGTATCCCTGACAGTTTCATTTGGAAATCAAAAAAAGTTTCAAGAATTGCAGCTCTTTTGAGTTATGTATCGTTTAAACACTAGATTTTAAGATTTATTTTCGTATTTGACGTCGCTATGCACCTAATAGAGAAAATTTGGATTAATCGTCAATTTGGCTTGTCCCGCTTCACCCATTTGGGCTCCAATGAGTTCAGCAGGTTTGCAAAAGGTAGAGCAAGTCCAAAGATGTTTCACTAGGAACATTGAAGATATGAGAGAGCTCTCGTATTGGGAGAGGTTAGAACGGTTGGGATTGTACAGTACTCAGAGAAGGTACGAAAGGTATCTGATATTGTATGTTTTCAAAAGCATTCATGAGCTTTGTCCCAACCCAGGATTTAGGGTCAATTGTAGTGACCGTAGAAGCTTACGTGTGCGTTTTGAGAGCACCTTCAAGCCCTCGAGAATCCAGGCTAGTTAAAACAATGAAGTCCAACTCTCTTCTTTCTCGGGCTTCCCTTTAATAATCGTAGGGAATACGTAGCAGACTTGGACAAATTTTGGTAGCATTCCAGATCAATCTTACATTCAAGGACTAGCTCGGTCTGCCAACTCAAATTCTTGGTAGACCAAAATATCAGTAAAGATTGAAAGGTAATGAATAAACGAATTGTAACCTTTCATATCAATAGTACGGGGATTACATTCCCTTTAGCGGATAGAAAAGCCCGCGGAAACAAAACCAAAAAAAAAAGCAAAACAATATTCAAATAATTGACGCCCGTCTTTGTGATCATGCAACAACATCATTGTTTTTGTGAGCTTGAAACGGACCTTTGAGTGTAAATGTAAGTATATACTATACATGTCCGCAAAAATGATCGACCTTCTTTCAGCTACGAGTATTGATGATTTGATTGCGTTATCATTAAGATAGTGCGACCTTGTGCACTCCCGCTCTCCACCATTAATAAATCCATAAGATATTCAAGTTAACAGAAGAACAAGCTCAGGTGCATCCATAGTCGGGGATTAGTTTCTGACTTGCTTACGCTCCGTTTTGAAAGATGGTGATTCGCTTGACCTCCTCGCCCTATTTAAGAGAAAAGCTGTATTTCATGTAGTGATGAATGTCGGAGTGCGTGGCATCAATAATGTCGTGCGATCCATCCGCTCTGAACCAATTGAAAAAGTTGATATGCGCCGTCTCCACCCAGCCGAGGAAAGCTATACGCCCAAGGAAAGCCACAATTAACTTTGTGCTACCTTCTATTTGGGGGATAATTGAGGAATGCAAACTAATTACCAAGGATAGGAGTAACCGCCGAAAGAACTGTCCGATCTAGCCTCATTGGAGCGACTCCCGAATTTTGTGTTAGAGGGCTTTCGAATGTCGACTTTTTATGATCAAAGGCTTGCCTTGAAGATCAGATATCAGACGTCAAGGGTACACCAATATAATATATTTATTTGTCTTCTCATATACGTGGCCAACGCTCCCAGTAAATGTAAAATTTTACAGGACAACACAAAGTCTGGAATAGGGGCCGCTTTTTCTTTTTTCTGCTCTTGCGTTACATTTACATCACAGTATTTCAACAAGCATGTATCCATTTTTCAAAACATTTTCCAACTTTGACGGCCATATTAGTTATGTGGGGGTGGTGGCATTGCTTTTTTTTTCGTTCATTCTATGATTGCGGTATGTACAATGTTATTGTGAGGTAGCAGAGCCCTTACAAAAAATGTGCAACTTTGGTTGCTTTGTGACCAAGCCGATCTTCACCAAATCCGTGGAGATTCAATGTCCTTTGATTGTGGCAGTACTCCAATTCTCCAGCACATTGATCGTTGGGAGAGGGAGGGGGTCGGGGTTTTGAAACGTGTCTCAATAAGATAATTACATAAAATCGATACGGGATGAAATACGAGGCATTGGACATGTACGAGTAGATGGTCTCGCAGATACGAAACCTCTCCACACAACGAAACTTGACAATCCTGTAATGTGTCTGTCCCTCTCTACTAGCTGAGACATAGTCCCACACGAGGCCGGAGCATTCATTTGAGTTGGGGTACCGGAGAGATCGTGGTGTTGGTGGCATGGTGGCATATTTTCAGGTGTCTCATACACACAGTGTTTGTTTGTAGCTGGGTGAACACTCAACTTTCATCAAATACATGTTTGTCATTTGTCAACGGAACCAGCCTAAAAGTGTTGGGGTCCCTGTTCATACTGTCTGAGCTTCTCTTGCAAGGTCTTCTTTTCATTCTGGAGGCGGCCATTTTCGACATTGACCTCGTCAATTTGCGCCTTCAGCGTGGCGTTCTCCTTCTCCAAGAAAGCGGCTCGAAGTGCGATCTGGTTCTCTTTGAGTCGCCGAGCCTCACGGGATCGTCGGGCGGCAATATTGTTCTTGAGCCGCTTCTCCCAGTACTTGCCATCCTTACTGTCATTGGGCACGTATTGCTGGAATATCAGGATAAAATGATAACAATGAAAAATGACAACCGCTAAACCCGTTCGTTACCTTCCTCCTCTTCCGGATGATCGGTTGTGGGCGGAGTTCTTCGGTGGAGAATGCTCGTCTTCGCGGGTCGAAATCGGCACCGGGGATGGTGGCCAGGGCCAAGTCCTCGGGGGCGAACTCGATGCTCATCTGGTATTTGCGCTTCTTCTCTTCCTTTTCTCGCTCGGCGCGGGCACGCTTGCTTTCAGCATAGAGGAAGCCATTTTCGCCCGACTATAATAAAGAATTTATAACTCAAGCCCCAGGCGGGAACGGTCCAATGCGTCTAGGGTCGCTAGATGTGTGTACCTTGGGCAGGAGGTTCTTGGGGGCGGGTCGTTTCAGACTTTTGCGATCGTGCTCACTGGGCTCATCGGAGAGCGAATCGTGACGATCCTCGCTCCGATCTTCATCATCCTCGTCGTCGTCCTCGTCGTCGTCGTCATCTTCATCGTCCATGTTGGAATCGTTCATCTCCATGGCTTCCATTTTGGACCGCAACGGCGAGCTGGACATCTTATCGGGCGTGTTCTCACGGGACTGGGTCGAGCCCATGATGGGATCCGCGTCCAGACTAATGTTGTTCTCATTGAGGAAGTCGTCAATATTCATTATGGAGAACTCGGTGTCATCCAAAGGGGGTAGAGACACGGGCTTGTCCCAAAGCTTGGGACCCAAGTAAGCGGCCTCCGGATCATTGACATTGACCACGGTCTTGCCCTCCTAAAGGAACAATACCACGTTAGGTTCCACTTCATGATGGCTTATACCATGGGCTTTAGTCCGTCCTATCATGTATTTGATTTGTGTGATTTGAGACCAGGTATCAAGCGGGTTGGCTCGACATTTTCATCAATTCGTCATAATTCATTAATATGCTAAATTAATATCAGTAGGCGCAGGGAGGGAAAGAAAACGTTTTCAAAGGGAGAACATTGGAATAACTTCAATTCAATTGGCCACTTGATGTGGCCCGCAAGGATATTGTCACATTTTCTTTATCAGAATCAGAATTAATCAATATAACCTATCCTTTTTTATGTTATTTAAAGACATAATAAAAAATTAATTAGAACGCTACGCTCAAGCCAAAATGGACCATTGCGATGTCTCTTTATTTCCTACTTTTTTTTTTCTCACCTTTTGCTTGACCCCATTTTTGGTGACCAGGACTTTATCGGATCCTTTGGTATCCACGCCATCATCTACGGTGATATTGAACAAGTCCACCTTCTCCAAAATCTCCTTGATCGTCAATCCATTCCATCCGGGTTGGTGCATGGCCCCCGTTATTCCCGGTACATCTAAGCTCCCGCCCCCCGCCACGCCCACGGGCACATCGATCTGCGGACCCATTCCCCGATTCATGCTCGAAACCAGTAGGTTCGAAACTTGGCCGCCAAACTCCGATGGGAACAGCGATCAAACTCAAGCCGTACGTTACTACGAGCCCCAAGCCTAATTTTTCAGTCACGTCTTCACGGGTCGATTAGCCGCGTTCCTGGGGACTGGCTAGCCTCACGGGTTCACGGTCTATTTCACAAGCTCTCTGGCTCTGAATGAAGATCTCTCTCAGATTGGGTTGTTATGGCTACGGATTGGAAATAGCAAGATGCTCGGATATCTCGGAGTTCCACAATTGGTGCCTTCTAATTGTTCACCTGAGTCGCTCTGAACGGAAAGAAAAAAAGACGTACACGACTAAGACGCCGACGCCACCGCCGACGCCGCCGAACACGACGTACACAATACACTCACTCAGTCCAAGCCTTTGTGAGAAGCTCGAAATGTCGTAGGGAACCAGGACTGAGAACAGGGAGAACATACGCGTGACTCAGGGTCAAGTGTACCATGGCATGAGCCCGTGGATCATTATTTCTAGGCTGGGGTGGGCATGAATATGGCTTGAGGGGATGGAGAATGGTAGATGATTTAGAAAGTGGAGGTTTTGATCCTAAAAGAGCTAGGATTGTAAGGGGAGAACAGACGAATAAGGGGTGAAAGGCGGGTTTTGGGTTGGGATGGCTTGGTCACCTTGGTGTCAGGCCCTCGAGGACGAGGAAGCCTGGGCCTTTCAGAGAGATCGAGCGGATAAATAGGGATAGGGTGAGCTCGGATCAAGTCGTTCAAGCTAATTGATTAATGGACTTCTATGATAATGATAAAATAGATCATGGAGTACGTCAGCAGTGGTGTGGAAAGCTCGGTCGAAGATCGAACGTCTTCTAGCAAGGCTTTGTAGATAGAGCTATGCGTTACCTCCTGATCTGATGCATCTGATGCATTGATGAATTTCATCCTCATGTTTAAGTACTCAATCAAGAGGTAATGTAAAACTAAAACGTCTTCTAGCAAGGTTTCAGAGAGCTTTCCTCTCCACTACTTCCGTACTCCTTGACTATAGTAACACTGGAAAACCAGCCTTATGGCTGAAGGGAATTGTTGGGTCTTCTTTTTCTCTCCCAAATGTGTTTAACATAATCATCATTCTTTGATTAGTGAACTATGCAATGACTGAGTCCCAAATATACAAGTCAACATTGTTGGGAACCTGAAATGGATGGGGATGCATAAGTAATGAAAAACAATTAGTTAGTTTTCAAATGGCCTTAGTCGGCAGAACAAGATAGACTGGCCAATGTGTTGACCACTTAAAATCTTACCTTCAAAAAGAGCTCTATGATAACGTCCCGCCGCTTGTTTTTTATGCTCTGTCGGTCCTTTTTTCAATCATAGGTGGAAAATTGATATTTTTTTTCTCATTATTTCCTTGAATGAGATTCAACATGTTTAGTCACCTGTACTGAGCTAATCTTGAGGTCATGAAAGGTCAATTACTCTTCTACAGTCCCCATCATCTTTCAAATGGGAGGAATCCAGCCATTCCATCACCATTGTCCATCTGCACCATGTATCATGATTTACTCAAAAATTCAAAAGTAGCAAATGACCTCAAAATGAAGGATTTTTGTAGATGACAGCTTTACGGTTAGGTCCCACATAGTCGTCAACTTGTGAATGTGTCATGAAATATTCATTTGAATCAAAGGTTTGACGCAAACATGAATTTCTAGTGCAGTAAAAAAAAAAAAACTAAAGATAATTTCAACATGATGTGCCTCTGATTCTCATCGTTTGACAGGAGAGTGGCACCGTTGCAATGATTAAAAGTAATTTTGAAAAGACAAGGCTTGAGAAAAGAAAAAAAAGAAGGCTCGAAATGTCAGCCTGTTTGTGTGCTTGAAGTTATCTCTAATATTGAGAACAAATGGCGGCGACAACGCCGTCTCAAAACGTTTCGTAAGTCCTTCCACTGGCTCAAGTTCTGAAGTCTAACCAAACGCAAAGTCTCTTCATCATTACTTATGCTTGAGTCTTCGTAGTGTTTGATATGTTTGTGTAGCCAAGCGGATATCTTATGTAATGCGTAGTTGAGGACTCGAAATCGGACTGCATTATAGTAGAAATGTGCTAATGCTTTCAAGGGCCTAGTTAACTAACATCTTCTCACAAAGATCATAATGTTGAACGTCCGAATGAGAAACTAAAAAAATAGGCATTAGCTATATCGTGCTGGAAAACCCTGGCGAATCTGCATTGTTTTTCTCATTGGCCATGAGTATTACAAACTGAAGAAAACCAGGGTCAACAGTCAACTTTTAACGACAACACATGGAGTCATAGTCCAGATATTAATGGCTTGATTTGAGTAACTATTTGGTTCTTGTTTCTGACCTTCCCGTTTATAAAAGTAGCAATAATTTCAGCAGCCCTATGGAAAAACAAAATAAAACCACATGGGTTGCAGTGTCACCAAATGTTAAATATTTCACAAGTTGAACGCTTTCTGGCCAAGAACCACCTTATTTTATGGCCTCTTTCGAAGTCCGTAAAAGCAAAAATGGTGTCCAAAAAAACTAAACACCATTCAAATTCAGAACCGTTTATGCCTGATGGTTTAGCTCGAATTTCATCAAACTCAAAGTAATCTAATGAAAGTCGAGCGGTCCCTCGGGCAGCTCAAACTAGGCAACAATTTTCGCTTCAGGTATCGTGGGCTCAAAACCCCCAAACTTTTAGATGCCAAACATATCCACCAACCATAGAAGAACCAATCGGGGACGGATTTTGACGCTCATGGCCGGTTTCCTCGCCCAGCCGAGGCATAACCCTCCGACTCTAGTGCCAACCCCCAAAAAAACATTACCTGCAAAACCCATAGCTATCATTTATGATCAGCTTAAATCATGATTAGCCTTTAATTCGACGACGATTTTTTTTTCTTGCTATGAAACAGTTTGGGGGAGCTCTGAATTATGCCCATGACCCTGATTGGGGCTTCCACGATTCAACAACACTGAGAACTTGGAGAGCGATTGTTTTGGTACGGCAATTTGTTCATTGAGGAGTAGACGTGAGCTCCAGGATCACGCCCCAGTAGTAGTAAACCTCACTCCCCTTAATATCCATTAGAGAGGTAGAGGCCACGCCCATCCCTCCCCATGCATCGACTCACAGCCCGGAGCCCGGTCTGGCCGGGTGTGACTCAAGTGTGGTCACAGTTGATTGGCCGAGAACTCCAACCCTGCACCTGTCCCGCCTCCTGGTCGCCCACACGCCTCTTCAGCATCTCAACTAGTCCGTTACGTCAGTTGAGCGACAAAGATTGGGTTCAGAGCTTCTTATCCCAAGCGGTCAAGAAGTCGCCGTCGGTCAGTTCAGAGTCCATGGGCCATGGAGAAGGTGCTCAGCGGGCTCAGCGAAGGCACCGATTATTCCACGATTTGAACTTTGAGCCAGACAGACATGGACGGCACCACGACCGATTTTCGGATCGTTCCTCCCTGCACGACCAGTATAGCGGCTTTAGCGACAGTATGACTGAACCCGATTGGCGGAATATGGCCCGCCCACCGCCCAATTTCGATTTCTATCAACCGGCTGCCAGTGTGACCCATCGAAGTGCGGAGGAAATCCAGTCGTTTCGGCGCGAGAATCACATTCATGTGGTCCAAGGCCAAAGCCATGTGCCTCAACCCATCCTGCAATTTGATGAGGGTAATTTTTCCCCCGGCATTTTGAACGTCTTATCGCGACAAGACTTTAGCACACCTATGCCCATTCAGTCCCAGGGTTGGCCAATTGCCTTGGCTGGCCAGGATCTGGTAGCCATTGGCCAAACGGGCAGTGGTAAAACATTAGGTTACCTGTTACCCGCACTCATGCACATCCAGCATCAATCGCCCTTGGCCGCCCGAGACGGTCCCATTGCCTTAGTTATGGCGCCTACCCGGGAATTGGTCAATCAAATAGGCCAAGTGGCGCACGCCTATTGCAAAGGCTTGCAATTGCAAACCACGTGTTTGTTTGGCGGTGCTTCGCGCAGCCGGCAGTTGCGGGATTTAGACCGCGGGTGCCATTTGGTCGTGGCCACGCCGGGTCGTCTTCTTGATTTCCTGTCCAGCCATCAGACCAACCTAACCCGCACCTCTTATGTGGTATTGGATGAGGCTGACCGTATGTTGGATATGGGTTTTGAGCCGCAGATCCGCCAGATCCTAGATCAAGTGCCACCTGAACGTCAGATGCTCATGTGGTCCGCCACGTGGCCCCAAGGGGTGCAGGAATTGGCCACAGATTTCTTTCAGAGCGATGATCACATTCACCTCAACATAGGGTCGACCCAACTGCATGCGAATAAGAATATCACCCAAATTGTGGATGTGGTGACGAGTCAAGACAAGATGCCCAGCTTTATAGACTTCATGACCAATGCTCGTGAGCACGATCCTCATGCCCGCATTCTGGTCTTTGCAGACACCAAACGTGCCGTCGATATGCTTCAACGGATCCTTCAGAACAAAAGGATTCGCAGTCATGCCATTCACGGCGATAAGAGTCAGTCGGATCGCGATCGAGCCATTCAAGACTTTCGGTCGGGGCGAATTTCCACCTTGATCGCCACCAATGTGGCGGCTCGAGGTTTGGATGTGGATGATGTCAAGTGCGTGTTTAACTTTGATCTTCCGACCTCCATTGAGGATTATGTGCACAGAATTGGCCGGACTGGCCGCAGAGACCGAAGTGGTGTGTCATACACATTGGTGACCTCCGACAACATCAACCAAGTGGACGAGCTCATCCAGGTGCTCAAGGAAGCCGACCAAAAAGTGAATCCAGATCTGATTGAGTTGAGTCACCTTAAAAAACAAGGCCGAGGATTGGGGAAGAAATCATTCCGAAAAAGCGACGGCTATTCCAAGCCCCGGGGGCGAAAACGTTACTGAATGTATCCTCAATTGTATGTCTTGTCCAGGGCCCTCAAATTTGGGCTTCTTACTTCGAGGACTTCTTTCAAGGATTGCACTGAATCTTGAATGTCAAGGAATAAATGTCGAAATTTGAACTTGCGCTACCTTCAATTCGATCGTGTACAACTCATAGTTCTTGTTGAATTCTGAATGGTAGATGGCGATAAAGGGTGTTAGGGGGTAATTGAAAAAAAAGTTCATCAAAATGCCATTTCAGGGAAAAAGTGTATTTTGGCGTAAACATGAAGGCGACGATCAGAAGATGGGCACCCTGAACCGAGCAGGTTGACGGGAACTAGGAAAGAACTAGTGAACTGAAATAGAAAGGCTTATCACGTGGTGTCATCACTAGAAATTCACATATTTTTCTGCAATGTTTGACATTAGGACAAGTTTTCAATTGATACAAATGTCATAGTAAGCAATTGACTTTCTTCTGGTGCTGAGGTGCTGATGGTGCTGAGCGTACTTTTGTTCACCAAATAATTTTGGGTCGGATCAAGCTCATGACGGTAAATGTAGCTCAACTGATTTTTGTAGGCTTTCCCAAAATGAATTTGATGTATTCAATCCGCTGTTAGATCAAATATTGTTTTAAGTTTCATTGGTAACAGCTAGACAAATCATAATAATTCATTTTGATTATGTCGGGCATTACATTTTTTGCAACGGTTAGTAAGGTCAGTAAAAGTCGAAACCAAAACAAACTGCCACAAGGTTCAGGGTGAGGATTTATTCCTTCATGTGACCATGCTGCACAGAAGTAAATAAAAAGGTGCCAAACAAGGATGAGAGACAAGTCAAAAAGGAAGCAGATAAGGACCCAAATGACAAAAAGAGCAAACAATGTCCTAAAATGAGGAAAACTGAGAAGAAAAAAGGGAAAAATGGCTAAAAAAGTGAAGAAAAAAATGGAAATTTGTAGCTGTTTTTATCGAGGTCTAATGATCAAGCATGTAGAAGAGGTTCGTAATAGTGACCTCATTCTCATGAAGTAGTCAAATGGCCCAATGGTGTGGTCGTCACGGCTCAATCTCACAGAGGCGAAACAGAGGTCTATTGATGACTGAAACATCAGTCAGCACTCGAGAACTCTGATATAGTCCAATGCAAACGGGGTTATATCGAACTAAATGGAAACTTGCAGACGAGTCTTAAAATGGTTTTTCGTAAGGATCCCGATATTTCTGTATTGGCATCATTGGTATCCTGAAACATTCAAGCACCGATTAATATAAGTGACTCCACCCCGTGCCAGCCCCTAGAGACCCCTACAACACAAACCGACTCTGAATGTAGATTTTGTTGATTTTACATTAAAGTATGATTTGGAGCGGGTAAGTGCTGGATGGCCATGTTAGACCGGTCGGGAAACAAGCCCTGGACCACCAAGAATGAAATAGTTGTTAAGGTTTAAGATTCGGGCATGGCTTTGCTAAATAAAATTTTCAAAAACTTCGATTCAAATTTTAACTTTTTTTTATGAACAGCCACGGAACTCGTCACCAACATTGAAATTGTGCCCCATAATGTCCTGATTTCAAAAGGTATCCTCATATGTCTCGGCATTACTTTTTTGGCAAGATATGGCCTGGGCTTCCCGTGTAATGTTATCTTCTACATACGTTGATTTCTGGACAAATCATTAGCTAAGAAATAACCTTATTGTTTGTTACACAGTTTTTGATGCATCACTTACTGTAATGCAGTGACTGAGTGATTAAATTTTGCTAGTTAAAATACTTTTAATAAAGTGCAAAATATTTATTCTTGAAATACTTGCCTGGACAAAACCTCAATACCAAATGTAGACTGGATTTGAAGCTAGAATTCCTAATTACTACAATGAGGCAACTGTCTTTCTTAAAACCAGTATAATTTCTCAAGCATTTTCGACTCACAATTAGCATGTTTTGGCATTGAATTCGTTTATGAATAGGTAACTGCTCCAAGTATCATCATACGTAGAAGTCTGCCAACTCAAATTTGTTGGTGGATCAAATATTATATACAAATTGAAAGGTAATAAATAGACGAATTACAACCTTTCATTTTAAAAATACTGGAGATTACATTCCCTGTAGCGCTTAAAAAAGCCAGTGAAAAAACATACCAAAAAAAATAAAAAAAAAGATAATGGAGGTAAAGAGTTGACCCGAAGGCCATTGAGCGCAATTTCATTTCGTTCAGGGCCATTTTACTTACATGATGAGACGGGTGAGACGAGAGGAGAGGGGACGACCGCATCCAAGAATCCAGCGAATGTCTATCGGAACTTTATACGGGTACGGATGATGTGATGGCTAGCTTTGCTGGCCGGGTGAGTAGGAGGAAGTGATGTGGGGCGAGCATGAGCAGGCTTGCCGCAGTTTACCCCTATCATGAGGGGCCATTGTAATGCACTGAAGGTCGGAAAAATGACTAGTTTCACCGTTGAGGGTAAATTTCAGATGGTTTTCAGAGCTAGTTTCTCTTACAGTAGTAACTATTCAAGTTAACTTGTAATGTCTAGCTTTGCTGCTCGACAACTCGACAAGTTATTTTACCGAGGTATAGACTAATCACCATTGTCGCGAGGTTAACTTCCCGCGGATGAGCTATCAACTCGAAATAAGAATTCCAACTCTTTCAAGAGCATTTTTTGATACGACTGTTCACTGTCAGCGAACGTATTTGATTCTCTCTCTTTCTTTTAAATGCTAATAATTACACTGGCATTGGTTTCAGATTAGACTAATCACCATTGTCGCGAGGTTAACTTCCCGCGGATGAGCTATCAACTCGAAATAAGAATTCCAACTCTTTCAAGAGCATTTTTTGATACGACTGTTCACTGTCAGCGAACGTATTTGATTCTCTCTCTTTCTTTTAAATGCTAATAATTACACTGGCATTGGTTTCAGATGTGATTAATTGCAATTTGTATGATACGATTTTGAAATGCAGTTCCTTACAATTATTTTCGAATTGTGATTCCATCACGATCCATATGGTATTAGGGGCGAAGTGAAGGATACTATTGATTGATTTTATTTCAGGAATGATTTGTTCAAGAACTGACAATAGCAAATAAGCAAATATTTTCTATACCCATTGCACATATATTCTTGAGCATATATTCCTCAGGTACTGGATAAGCGAAAGCTTGCTTTCACCAGGATAGCAATAATTTGCTATATTGTCGAATGATAAAAGAAATGAAGCAAGATATCTATCGACAACAGAATGGAAGAGAAAGTTTCGTTCCGGTTTTGAGCTTCACCCATTGTTGCTGATTAGGAACATAGAGCTCTGCTGGGATTGAATCGAGGATTTGGTTCACCGGAGATAACTGCCTTTGAGTGTGGTTGGCGTGATGATTGTTGTTTACCGTTCCGTTTTCTGCCATGCAAAAAAAAAACATCAGGTCAAAGAAAGGATTTGGAATAGCAATTCGCTTTTTTATCCGCATTCTTTTATAGCAACCAGTAAACGGAGGCTTCCATTTGAACTTGAATACTTTTTCAAACATCCTTCTCACTTTTGAGAGAAGCTCAGATTGAGGGGAGATCAAAGTTGAATTTTGTAGAGCTTGATAAATTCTTACCAGATATGGGAGTCACTCTATTCTTGGTCGATTTAACATCAACAACTTCTCCTGGTTTCGATTGGAGGAGTTTCGCCACGCCTTCACATTGTCGGATGGAATCGAGGAGAAGCACATATCGCCGAGAATCCTCTTTCAGGTAAGGATTGGCCACAATCCAAGTTCTCAGGCCTTGAAAGTCGAGACTTATTTGATGTGCTCCGCAATCACTGAAACCGAACAACGTGAAGTTTAGTGATCATGTCTATAAATCAGGCACTAATTTTGAAATCCACCTAAACTTGATTCGACTGGATTTGATGTGTTCTAGCCAAGCTTCGCAAAAGGATTTCACCGTGAGTCGAGCAATCGTTTGCTGGATCTCAATTTTCATAAACTCTAAGGATTTAAAGACTGGTGATAGAACGCGTTCTGAAATGGAATTGATGGTATGAGTGTTTAAAAAGAAAACACTAAGCTAACATTAAGCTCATACCAATGAAATTATTGACATAGTTGGAAGACTTGTTGGCCAAGGGTCCAGTTTGTCGCCAATGTCTCTCCGAAGGGAAAATATTTTGCAGGGTGGCCAATGAGTATGTCCTGCACACTTCAGACAACCTTCCTTGATTCTCCTTTGGAAGTGCCTAAGAGATAGAATAATACATAAAACCCGTTCGCAAACATCTAACTTACATGTCCTCGTTACTCGAATAGAGCTTTGGCACTCGTGGATCTCATCGCAAACAAGTTTTTGAACGTGGGTAAAGAGCTGGATGTTGATCGACCTCGTGTGGGCATTTCTCTCATGCGATTCCATCTGTAACAAAATAGGCTATGTTCCTAGGTTTCTGTTCAAGCGATGTACTCGAATAATTACCTGAAGAATCCCAAAGCAGTCTTCCATGTTCAGTAAATCACATTGGGTGATCAAAAGGAAATCCTGGACCTGCCAAGTGTGAAGAGTGGAGTGTGCCCGAGAATTGGCCCAATTCCGCAAACAAAATAGGGTGGCCGAAAGCCTCCTCAACACGCTAATCTCTTCTTGGAACGGGAATTCCTCGGGATCGAATGAACCATGTTCCACAAAGTCTCGAATCATGTCAGGGTGCGTTCGGTTGTTCAAGCGAACAATTGACTGAAAAGAAAAAGATTCTTATCGCGGCAACTTAAAATAATAATTACAGTTAGGAAGCTCTTGATCCATTGCTCGTAGACTTGTGCAAATCAGCTTCGAAATGTAGTTGATTGCAATTATATTTTATATTTAGCTTGACATCCATTGTTCGCAAGCTTATATTAGAGAGTCTTTTAAACGTGACTGATTAGAATTACATTGGTTTTCAATGCATTTTATCAAAACCACTCGGTTTTCAAATATGATTAAGAATCAGAATTCACTTACCAGCCAATTTGGAATTTTTTTTTCCCTTTGACAAGTATGTGAACAATATTGGGACATGGAAGCCGAAAAGGAAGATCACATCACCATCAAATTTTGAGACGTCACTCGTACCTTTGAGGCTTAATAGTTCTTGGCCAAGGGCTTAAATTGAGTTCTGATTCATTAAAGGAATGGCTCATGTAGCATTAAAATCAAGTACCCTGTCACAGTTTTACTTATTAACATGCCTAAAATATATTTTTTAGCCGAAAAAAGCTATGTTTGGGCTTCATTTTCCTACGTTTGAATATTCTACTTTTTCAGAAGACTTTTTGACACCCCAGAAAAGTGTTTTGTCTAATATTGCGCACTGTTTTTCGTTTTTTAAAATCTCTATTGTATTGAAAAGTACCCCGGTGACCTCCCAAAATTTGTGGTGGCATCATCAGACAGCTGTTACTTAAATGAGTCATATTGAAAAAAATAAGGTCAAGTCATGAAGAGTAGTATAAATCCAGATCCAACTAATGAATTTACATAAAGGTTGCTAAGAATGGAGGATCAAAATGTATGCAAAATTTGCATTTGAAATGTCGAAACTAAATTGGCTAAGCAATGATTTATCAAATCTCTTACGGGGACCCCATCTAGCAAACAAGTATTCTGTATAATACTGGTCAGAGGTTTCAAATAAAATTTTCACATTTCTTGCTTTTTTTATCAGGAACTCATTCGGCATATTCATAATTCTTTGGAAAGAAATACCCAAACTCATCTTGGTATATTTCTGGCTCCCGAAATCATAAGGAACAGCTTTGGTTCGAATGATTTATGGAATCTCAACTCAGATGAAAAATCTTCAGACCTAAAAAGCGAAACCCCATGACGAGGAACTCTGTATGAAATATCTGGTATGATTTGTTAAGTACTAGCGTATATAGAGTTCCGGATAACTAATTAGCGGGTCAACATATGACATCTGTAACACAATGAGAGCCGCAAGGCCACTCAAGGTGGAGTGAGTAGAGTTGTTCACATCGTACTGGTTTTGTATTTCACATACAACGGTATTTATACGCGAGTGGAGCTAACGCAGTAGCTCGAATTAGCATCTCGCTACACATCCTAATTTGTATTCAAGTACCAACTAACTATGACCTTTTTGAATATCATGGCTTTTAAAATTCTCTAGGCCATGAAATTTTCTATTCATTGCTCGAAAAAAAGTAGAGTTAAAGTTGTTCTTTATGACCAATCCTCAAAAAAGTTTACAAAATCAAATGAATCTAATTCTTTGTCGTGCAAACTTTTTTTCTGGAAGCATTCGAATTTGAAGATAAATGATATCTGAGCATGTCCTCAAGATGGGTGCGTTAAAATTTTGCATCTGGCAATTTTGTGCAATAACGAACACCATTCAAAGGCTTGGAAGAAACTTTTTAGGGCCCTTAACAATGACAAAAAAGATACTTTGAACCATGAAGTATATTTATTAATGGCAAAAAAACCTTTGTTATTAACAACAGGTAAGTGTATTTAAGTGCAACAAAAAGGAACATGAAAAGACTTAATTACATGTTTTGTGTATAATTTTCAACCAAAGACTAACATATCAACGCATTTCAGCCTTTTCCAAATAGTTGAAACGAACAAATGTTATTGTCGATTTGTTTTAACTCACTAGGTTTAACACTAGGTTCGCCTTAGTTTTGCTCAAGGAGGCCAGACTTGGAGTAAAAACAGCTATAATTCATGACGTCTTCATCGTCTTTTTTGGCAGAATTTGTGACTTAATCACTTCTTTTAAATCTTTGACAAGAGCCAAGGTAGACAAACGCCAAAATATGTTTAGGTATTTCATCTTTGAATTTTTTTAGGCAACGGCCTTTCAAGTAAGATATTGTCAATCTGTCGATCAAATTTACAGAGTTAAATTGAATAATCCTTTAGGAATAACATTCAAAATAAGATAATGAGGTATGTTTTTGAGCATTTGAAGAACACACGAAAAAAAATCATTCAAACAGACCTGTCCCTTCCGCATGGATTGAATGGTTGTTGTATCAAATACAAGCCATGCGTGGGATGAAGGTTTTTCCAGAAATCACTTCAATCGCATCCAATAGTTACCAGAATAATCCTCGTCAATGAGTCTTCGTACGTCTCAATAGCTTAGTTAAATCGCTTAAGAGCTACTCGAAAATATCTATTTCATCGAGCCCAATCAACAACAACAACAAAAAAAGAACATTATCATCATCAGTCAATGGCTTGCTTGGTAACTAACCAAGCTATGATCATGAAAGTACGGTATTTTCAAATGAAAGTCAACCGTCTTGCATTTTCTATGGTAAATTCAGTCATTGGCATTTTAGCAAGTTGGATGGAGCTTTTTGTGGTTCTTACCTTCAGTGTATCGTAGAAGAGTTTCCCAGTTTTGGAAACCAGGGTTCCACTTCTTGTCGTAGGAACGGTCAAGGCCACAGTCTTGCTTCTGGAGGACTCCGATAGACAACCCATAAATTGCATGTCCCAAGAGGCGGATATACAATGAAGGTTAAGGCTCTCTACCAGAAGGTGAATGCAAGGGAAGACAATGGGTGGATAACCATCTAGAAATGCAGGAATAGCACACATTCAAAAGTAGAGGTTAGAGCCAATTTTTAAAGCCCCTAATCTCCTTTATTTGTTTTTTGGTATGCAATGTAAACTATCAATGCCTCTTTATTTGTTTTACCTCCAAATTTGGCGTAGAGGTTATCCTGGAGAAGATTGGAAAGACCAAGACAGATTCTGACATCCTGGAGACCAAATGGAACGTAGATGATATCTTGAATGTCCGACCACAGGAGAATCTTTTCAGCCAGGGACCCAACTGAGGTCCACAGAAGGTCGTGATAGTATTCTGACATTTTCACTCGCGCAGTCCGATGGATGCGCTCACCCATGATTCCCTCACCCGCTTTGGCAAATTTGAGCACATTTTTCCCTAGCAGGCCAGGAACCTAGAACACAACTCAGTTGGGTTAAATTAGAAATGACCTACTAACCAAAAGCAAGATTAGCATTTGTTGCCAAAGCTTTGTTTCACTTAATTACATATGAGTATGATTCCTGACTTAAAACCTTGAAACATTTCAAGTGAGACCGGCATATTTTAATGTTGCAGGAAACGAACAGGATCTCTTTCAAACTAAACATCAGCTCATTCAAGTATAAATTAATCTATCTTTACGTTCTTGGCCCAATCGGTGTCAGTCAGGCTACGATTGGGAATTTTGTACTGGACAGCTTCATTAATAAAGCGTACAAAAGCCCCGAGGGCCCTGTGGAACACACGGCCAGAGCAACTAATATGAAAAGTTGAGATGATGTCGCTTTTTGTCAAAAAGAGGCAGTAATGTTGTTGCAATGAAAACCGGCGCTATTAAAGGGGACAAAAGGGAAAAGTCATTTGTTATTGCATTTGTGTTCGCTACGTCTTCCTTGTTTCTCTTTGGCTTTCGATTGCATTTTCTGCCTCCATAGCTCGTTGTCCATTTATTCGCTCTTCTTCTCACTCTTTTGTTCGAACTGCTTGTCCTCGGCAACAAAATTTGCTAAGCTTAGTCCAAGACTCTAATGGTAAACAACTTATATTTCATGCATTTGTTTGAACTCAATGGCTAGATTGTGTTTATCGCAGTTTCCTAGTACGAAAGAGGTCCCAGGTTCGATTCTCCTCCCCGACCCTTCTCGAGGAAACTTGAGGCTAAATCCGCACCTAGAGACAGAAAAACCAATCTGATTCCTGGAAATGAAACTCACTGTAGGAAAAAATCGGACGACGAAGTGACCTCTAACTATTTCTCCCACCAGCCAATCAAAAAAAAAACTGTGCTCAATATATAACTATTGCTGGTTAAGTTTTGGTGTCAAAATCCGGATATTGTGTCTATTTTGACAATCCATCAATTATCAAAAGTACACGAGACAAAAGTTATTTATTGTATATCGATGTAAAATAAGAGGAAATATGAATATCAATGTTGCTCCCAAGTTTGGTCATTTCATGATTCAATGGTTTTAAGTCATTCTCTTGGAAGAATCGCTGGGATGGCAATTTCAACTAGAAAAAATCTTGTACTATACTTGCTATCATCTTTTTCATCCACAAGAATAATCCAAAACACAATGAAGAACAAAAATGAACCCTCTGGCGTCTACTATATCAGTTGAGCCTTATTGTTCCTTTTTGAATAAGCTTCCAAAATTAACGGTTAAGTCCTTGGTTTTGACAAAGTGTCAGGCCCAGGAAATTTGGAGCTCGAAAAGTTTTGTGAATGAATAAACGTCGGTGCGTGATTACTGATCAAGTTAGACCACAGTGTTCCATTTTCCTGCTTTTTCCTCTTCATTCTTGTCTTAATAAGGTCATGGACTTCGGTATTCTATGTAGATACTCATAATAACGTACAAAAAAGTAAGGAAATATCCAACAAGACAATGAACAACGAAAATTGCAATAAAACGTACACCTATTTTTTCTAAACCTGACTCCGAATTATGTCATTTTTTTGAACAGATGGGGGTTGTAGCCTCTGAAGTGACTCCTCAGACCTCAAAGTTCCAATTCATTATGTGTTGCAATTCAGTTGCTAGCTTTCCCATGGTTTATTATTACTCGAGTTTGCATGCTCATGTAAGGGCAATGCGACTAAAACTGTGTTCTACCGTTTGAATCCTAAGCGATCTTCTGCAAACAGTTTTGATCCCTACCCCAATTTTCGGTCAAAATTTTCTGGATGCCTTACCCCGAAATAATAGGACGATCCTGTGACGAAACTCTATGCCTCTGCCTCTGGTTCAAAATGAAGGACACTAACAAGGTAGTTTCTTAAAAGGCTCCTTTGATAAGCAAAGTGAAACATTTTATCTACTTTTGATACGAAATCGGCTTCATGAATTGACGCTTCAGAATTATGTTTAGGTTATTCTCAATACTTTGGGATAGGAGGAAAACAGATCTATCTCCTTGGACTAACTAAAGAGTTGAATTTGGCAATGGTTGATTGAATAATGGATGCACACAAACATCAATTGGACCCTTCAATGCTTCAACCTGGGAACTGATATCTTACTCTAATTGGTCCTATTGCCCAAATGTTCAGATATGGCAAGCCATCCCCGTGTTGGCTTTTACGAAAAGAAATAACGATTGACCTATCAAAGGTGGTTAAAAGTACTACTTGCCTTATTGAAGGACTAATGAGCGATATGGTCATTTTGCCAAGGCGGAAATAATCCTTTTTGTTTTAGGCACCCATGTTTCAAAAACAATGCGACGGAATCTGGCCAGTAAATCATTGTAATTGGCTATGGTTGTTGCTAATTGGCTGTCACTCTTTTTCTGTCTTAAAGAAGAGCTAAAATATGATATAAGGGCTTCCGCAGTCTTGGAAAATAAGTGAAGGCTAGACAAAATGTCTCAAAACATTTTTCAAGATGACCTTGTGGAAGATTTATGACTTTTTGATTATGATTTATGATTAAGATTTAAGATCTAACCAGTTGTAGTTAGATAATACTTCAAAATCATTGGGCGAAAGTAACTTTGTTTTCGTCAGTCAGCAAAAAAGGGGCCAGGGGATCAGGAAGTTCGTCGTGATCTTTTATAAAAGCTGAACGTAGACCGGTAAATTTTTGAAATGGAAGTTACTGAATCAAAGCCAAGATCGACAGCATAGTAACAAGTTCCGTCAATATGAATGTCTGGTAATTTGGGCAAATCACTCATCAGTCATCAATCAGTAAGCCCGTACTTCCCCAGACCTTTTAAATTGGAAAACTTTGCTAATTTTCTACATTTTCTTCTATCCTTAAGCCAAAGGAAAACACTTTATGGCTTGCAGTAATTTTGACCGCTTCAAAGTGAACTTGCACAAAAAACGTGACCACTGAGAGCTTAAAATGTTTCTAAACACGGAACTGGTCCATTTCTTACCTGGGCTAAAGTTTGAAAGAAGTGGCCGAGGAAGTTCTCCTCGTGCGACACAAAGTCTTCAATGATTTGAAAGTGGTTTTGATGACCACCGTTTTGGCTATGATAATCTGAGGTGGGTGAGTCCCCATTGAGGAGATTATTATTCCGATTTTTCCGCTTGTTCCCATTTCCATCCTTATTCTTGGCCCCATGCACGGCCATCTGTAGAACGGGTGGGATATCTAAGCTCGGATCCGCCTTTTCCGTCGTCGAAGATTGCTGAGGCACGTTCAACCAGCTCACATCATTAGAGGCCATTTCCAGTTGACGTTTGTCCAAACCCATCACAATGCTTCGCGTCACTTCCGTGGCCGCAAACCAAGACCTTTGGGAGGCCACTGTTTGCAGGATTTTGCTCGTGGTGAACTGCTTCAAGTGCATTGGATACGAGGGGAAGAAGTTCTCATGGATGTGAGCATCTTTATTGAAATGGGAGTGAATCAGGGTGTTCTTCAAGGGGGATTCACCAAAGTCCATTCCGTTATCGACTAACAACTTATTGAAGTTGTCGGCACTTTGAAGGACGTAGAGCCAATCCGAACCCGCTTGGGCCATGTCGACTTGTCGAGCTGACACCAGATTCAGCATAGAGAGCACGTATTGCTGGAGGAGATACAGAAGCGTCAGTTTTTGTCGCTCCAGGCTAGTCACGATGTATCTCACACGAAAGAAGTAGGTCTTCCGGCAGGACTTCTCATCCCGCGCGATGTCAAAGAAGCTCAATTCGAGATCATTGATCTTGCTCAAGGAGCCCTGGACACTCTCCATGAAAGGCTCAATGTCATGGAGAGCCTTGAGCTTGCCTACATTGGTGGGCGACAAAAGTGCCTCCTGGCGGCTTTTTGTATTGATGAGGTCGAGTAATCCGGACTCGAGTTTGGAGACGGTCTTCTGCACTTGAACGAGAAACTTCTTTGACTCCTTGTACAGTTCCAGACAGTCGGCATTGGCTCCTCCGGATGACGGCATGATGCCGGACAGGAGCCGGAGAAGTGATTCCGTGGAAGTGAAATTATGGCCTCAAATCCATGACTGCATGCATGACATTAAGAGAAACCAGCAGTTCAAATGGCTCGTTGTTCCATTTGCCACAGTACACCAGTGTCACTTTCTGTTGTTACGATCTTTTCTCTCGACTTGGTTTTCCAAGTGTTAAGGTGTGATCAATCACCGAATGGTCCAAGCCAAACCCCCTTGGGAGCCCAATGCACATTCCATTTGGAATCCTCTTCACCTAGCTCGCAATGCGTTCGTTTGGATCCTGGGCCCCTTCAAAGAAGGAAGGAAAGAAGGAAGGAAGGACGGAACAACAACCAACCAGCACCTGATTGTCTTGGCACTTGGAACACAAGCACTGTGTGGCCAAGTTTCCCTTTATCAATTGGCCAGACAAGTACATAGTGTACTACCACCACCACCCGTGTGCCACTACGAAAAGGGAGGGAGAGAGTGGTTGACTGTAGCAGGGTACGCTGTGTGGTAATTGTAGGTTTTTAGTTCCTTGTTCCCCTTGGAAGTTGGAAGTCAGTCAGTCAGCCAGTTAGTCAAGAGAAGGAGGCAAGTCACCCGAAAACCGCGCTTCACTAACTCCAAGACCGCGATCAGGAATAACGCGGGGCGGAGGAACCACCGACCACCGGTCCTCGGCCAAGTCAGGGGGGAAACCTCAAGGAGACATGAAGACATGAGGATAAAGAACCTTCAAACGATTGATCAAACACATTTTTCTCTCCGGCCCATCGGGTGTATGCTCCCTGACACTGGCTCTCGCACTCTTACTCCAAGGCTCCGAGGCAATTGTCAATGAGGTGGTCCTTCAACCCCGCTCGCTTTTTTGGAACCGTTCCTTCTTCCTTACCTGCCTTAACTGAAGTAAAAGGAAGCACACTGAAGAGAACCGAACGCCGAGCCACTGCTCAAGTACATGCAGTATACACTAGTACAGGCTGTTCAAAAAGTTATCGCCTATTTACTGGTTGTTCCAACTCCACCATGGATTAGCAAAGCTAACAGCACCGGGATAGAACACGAATTCATGTCATGCTCTCACATGGTTGGTCAGATATGTGTGCCACTTAAACATTATTCCAAGCCTCTTCCTCTATCTCTCATTCTTCTCTCTCTCTCTCTCTCTTCGGCCTTTGGTGAGTAGAGAAGCTATGGAGAAATTGGAGCAAAGGAGAGAGTCACCAGGGAGAGGGGGAAAGACAACCACTGTCAGATCCCAGGTATGAACTCCTCTCAAGGATGAGGGGAAGGCCGATTGTTCGCTTGGCAATGCGCCTCCAAATCCTCCTGACCTTGGTATTGAAGAGGGAAGAAATTCTCAGAATCATTTCTCGATTTGAATACGTCGTGCTCGAGATGCCTTGAACCAGCAGTTTGGCGTGATTGCTAAGATCCCCATGTCATTAGAGAGACAAATAAA
Source organism: Tigriopus californicus (assembly GCF_007210705.1). Taxonomy (NCBI): domain Eukaryota; kingdom Metazoa; phylum Arthropoda; class Copepoda; order Harpacticoida; family Harpacticidae; genus Tigriopus; species Tigriopus californicus. The sequence continues at coordinate 15,025,903 of NC_081444.1, read as the reverse complement.
GTGTCTGACTTGGATGCGGGTACCAGGATGTCTCTGAGTCTTTCTTTGTCTGCTAAAATCATTATCTAGACCCAATAAAGCAGTGTGGAGGCATCATTTCTAACATGTGGATCTACAACAAACTGGGATTTAGAAATCACCGGGCAGCTACTGTCGTCGAGGGAACAATTAGGATTAAGGACGGAGGAGGGAAAGGTCTAACAGACTTTGGTATGAAAGGCTCCCTTTTGAGACTGGTTCAGAGACTGTTTGGTCAATAAACATTCCTATAGTGTGACTGTGAGAGGTAGGAGAACTTGCTGACTAGCCAGGCGACAAGAGGAAAAACTGGAACACCTTAAGCCAGTCATTGGCCAAAGAAACAAAGCTTGATCATATCAACTGGGCAGGACAATGAAGCTCTTAGACGACATTTCGTATCTGCTAAAAGCGTGCGCTTTGAACAGAGCAAGGGGAAAAAGTTGAACCCACTTTGGTGCTAGAACAAAGTACATTCCGTGTTGAAATTCCAGCACGATATAATTAAGTGGGAGTTTGCATCTATTATTAGACGAATGATTCAAGAAATAATAAAAAAAAATGCTGCTGAAACGTGACTGAGGTTGGGGTTGAAATTGAGTGGTCCTTTAATGCCTCTCTACTTTCAAGTTTGCTTTGGAGAACCCCTCGAGATCTAGTACGTGTTGTCTAATTATTGAAAATGTTTGAATGTTTGTTTTTGGTTTGCTAGATATCTTGCTTCAGGCAAAAAAAACAGTTCACTCATTTTAGTTCAAGTAGGTTGCCTATTGACTAGTCAAGTCTTAAATATAATAAAATTTGCCGCCCAAAAATAATCTTTAGCGGTAACTGCAAAAGTGTTATATACCCAAACTCTTAAAGAAAGAGCATAAACAGAAAAAGTGTTGTCTTGCTTCCTTGAGAGTGTAGCTTGAATTTTATTTTGCACTCTTTTGAACTATATGTAAGCATGTCACCGTAAAAGCTTACCCCTTTTGGCATCTTGAACTCAAAAAGGGTCCCAACATGAGATAGAGACACATTCATATAATTTAGTTTATCGCAATTGTGTCAAGTTTGATCCGGTCATGTGCCATTATTTCCTGTGCGGCGGGTTTATGACCTCTAATCATCATCTCGTATTCAAACATGAAGCAGACCCTTCTTGACTACGTAGTGCCTGTTTCCATGGGTCCCTAATTTTTTGTTTGGACACGTGCCCAATGCAAAACTATCACAACAGGTTAGGTTATCATACCAGTTGAAATTGAAACCAGATAAAATTGCAATATCTTTCCCTTTTCAAGAGTTTTTTTTTTTAAATAACTGAGCTTACAAGCATTTTATGCTTGGCTTTCTTTTTCCAATTGTGCAATCCCCAAAAGATGAGAACAAGAAGGAAAGGGGGGGCTGAAACATCTACATTTCGTTTTTTGCTTTTTTTCTACGCTTTCCATTGCATTGATTAAAACTACTTGATACTGTACTTTTTCAAAACCATTCATGAGTTTTGTCCCAACCCTGGATTTAGGGTCAATTATAATGACCGCAGAAATTTAACGTGCGTTTTGAGAACACCTTCAAGCCTTCGAGAATCCAGGCTAGTTCGAACAATGCAGACACTTCTATTCTTTCTCGGGCTCAGTCATAGTTCAATTTGCCTCCCTGAAACATTCGTAGGGCGTATGTAGGGGTTGATCTTGTAGCAGGATTTAAGCCAGACTGACAAGTTTTTGATTAAAATTCCCGATCAAGCTTATATTCAAGGGCTAGCCAGATCTGCCAACTCTAATACGTTGGTGGATCATTTATTATTATTTTTTGGGTTGGGTTTTCACTTTTTATAAATATGAAGTTAAATAAGATGAATACATTTTCTGACTTAAGTGGTAGGAAATTCATTCCCAGGAGCGGTAAGGAAGTCCGCAAAAAATCACGTGTCATTCTTATCACCCGCAACATTTTCCACCTTTTAGTGGCATGTTTCATCACATTTTTAACTCCCTCATGAATAATCATAATTCATCATTACTAACCAATAACTAAAATTTATGCCGTTCCGCGAGTTTTAACCAAAAATCAACTCATTTCAACACCAAATTGAATTAAAAAATCGTGCTATATTCCTCCCGTTAGTAAAACTATCAATCAATTGTTATCTTTCAGAAGGTCATCTACTCTGAAGAGAGTTTAAATTGTGAAGGAGTGGAATCCCAGTTCTCTTGAAGTTACTTTTTGGAAACAATGCGTGATCGTTACTTTTTACGAAAAAAGTTAACCTATACCGTTATTTTTGCAAAAAAGATGGCCCAAAATGACAAAATGTTTTAAGCGATTTCTAACCATTTTAAGTAAACGTGACGTGAAGCAAACGACAAATATACGAGGATACAAGAGTTAAGGGATACAAGAGTTTGAGGATTGAATGTGGTTTATTTTCAATCTATTTTCACTTAAATGAAACGTTTTTGACAAGCAGTTTTCGTCTTTCTTCTGATGGGTTGAAAACAAGTAACGACGTAATTTTTCCACTGGGTTGACGAGAGGAAAATCGGGTTTAAATTTTGAAGCTTTCATTGTATACCTTGCTCATATTTTGGCACAAGTGCCTTTTTATAAAAGAGATATACCTTCGGGAACTGGTGTCAGCCATCCAGTATGGCGACTCTGTTTGAGACTCTATCTTTCCGTGCGGCCCATTCGGACATTTAGGCAAGCCTTGGTACCAGCAAACATACTTGCCTGCCAATGCCAGTAATACAGAATTGGCGTTTCAAACTGGTTTTAACGAAGGTGACATTTCCACAGATAGCTATGAGAAGGAAGGGTCAGCTTCTCAAAAACGTGGTTGAAGCCATGAACTTCCACACTGACACTGGTACCAGCAAACAAACAAACCTGCCAGAGCTTGCCTAAACGTCCCCATAGCCCATTGTATTCCGCCAGAGGCTGACTGCGCCATGAATGGGATGAGACAATGCTCGTTGTCTTCTTCGTCTTCATGCAGTACCACACCAAAAGAGGATTTCCTCCTAACCAGCGCGACATTGAACAATAAGCCATATCTTTCACGCAAAAGGGGGAAGACGGGGACTGTCGAATACTACGCGATAGCTGGAGAGATCTTGAGGATGGAAGTCAAGAGGTGGCGAGAGCTATTTGCCCAACACCCTCTCCATTTTAATACCGCCCCAGCACCCATCAGGAACCGTTGATAAAGTAAACAACGATTGGAGAAGATTCTGAGCAGACTGCTTCACTTCGCGAACTTTTTGCTATGCGCGTTTTCCATGTCGCGGGCCTAAAGTAGAGACCCCTCACATGGACGGCAGAGATGTCAGCCAATGATCCAAAAACGACCGAAAGTAGGACTTCTGACCACGCTTCCTCACACCACTTTTTTGTCAGTAAAAACTCGACAGCGTAAACTACAACTGGTTTGTTGTGATTGAAATGTGCCACTTGAGTTGGCCAATCATATGGCGTGAAGTGGGCCATAAAAGGGTCGTTACTAGTGTTCTCAAACTTACGCAAGTAACATTTATTTGCATCCTGGGCCCTTAATTGCATCTTTTTGCATTACCAGGTGATTGAGAAGGAATTGCCAAAATGTGTATGCTCCAATGAATAAAAGCCCATTTTGGAACGAATCTTTGATCATGGTTTATAGGCCACCTTCAAGCTCTAACGTTAAATCCAAAGTTAATGCATGTACTACGAGTACTTCCACCAAAATGCCAAATGGAGAAGTAGATTTGATTACACAGTTATTCATAATGTACAGGCACAGGCCACCATGACGGCGGTCGATGAGTTCCCTCATTGACCACTATCAGATCCGGCTTGACAAAAGACTGGCCCAATTTTATCTGGGGTTCTTCAACCACTGTATATCCTTTCTTTCTCGCCTCTGTCCTGATCCCTGCCGGCAATTTGTTGTCTCTTTATCCTGGACCCAGGACTCCTTGAGCACATCTATAAGGAATGCGCAAAGTTCCCAACCCTATCCAGGCAAGGTTTACAACTCTTTGTCAGGCCGAACCAACCTCTGGTAGCTCTCGAGCGGGGCACAAATAGGGACCCTCGCACATGGACTGCAGAGATGCATTCCCTGCCAGAGAGCTTTGAGTGCTTGTCTATGATTCAAAAAGACCAAAAGTTTTTACTGTAGGCATGAGGGGCGAGGCCTTTGCCATTCACTGAATTGTAGAGGCCTTTGGACCAAGCTTTCTCACACCCCTTTTTTGTCAGTAAAAACTCCACACCGTTAACCACGACTGGCTTGTTGTGATTGGGCAACTCATGTGGTACGTACTGATCATATGACATGAGGTGCGCTATTACAGGGTCGTTACTCAGGAACAGTACGGAGATCCTTTCCTTCAGGATTCTACATACCATTGTATGTATACTAGGAATTCCCAGACCCCCGCACCGATGTGGACAGTGAAAGAAGCCTAGCGGGTATCTTTCGGGAGGTGGAGTGTATCCCTCACAAACTTGCGAACAAGTTTGTCCATCCCTTTCCACCTCCTGGGAGAAAACTACGCCAGGGTTGCCGAATAATATTGAGATGGTACCACAATTGAGCGCAAAATGTGGAGTTTTTGCTGTGGCTTTAACAGGCTAGCCTTCAGACGCGCCAATTGTACTGTTATTTTCTCATTACTGGGTGCCTGTACTCCCCGCGCTCCTAAATCAACCCCAAGATACTTGTGGCTATCACTGATGATAAGTGTCTCAACCTTTTCACCATTCCCTGTGGTAAGGAAAGGTTTCCTTGCCACGAACCATTTCTTCTTAGCCTGCCACACTGATATTTGCAGCGTCTTTTATTTGGAGGGGTTGAGCATCATGCCGCAACTCCTTAACGCCCTTTTGAACTGACCAACAGTTTTGCTAAGGACTCGCGGCGTATCCGCCAGGAGGAAGGTGTCATCAGCCAGCATGCCATAGCCTAATGGTCCGCACCCTTCCAACTCCACTCCAACATGTGGGTCGACCTGGGCTATACATACTGCCATCACGAAGTTGAAGATATGGCAAGAAACAGGATCTCCCTGTCGTACTCCCACCGTACAATTAATCTTATGTGCTTTTGGATCCGACTACAGCATAGTCGTTGTCCAGAGTGCGTGTCCCTAAGGTATTCCACCATTGGAGGTGGTATTCCCATAGATCTGCACGCCCAAAGCATACTCTTGTGGCTGACAGAGTCGAACGCCTTCATCACATCACAGAAGGCAAAGTTCAGGGGTTTCAATTTCTGAATACGCAGGCTAATAAGGTTCTCGAGTAGCCACACATTTTCCCCACAGCCGTCCAAGGCTCAAAAGCGTTTCTGGCGGGGGGTCCAGGGGCACACTCGACATCCGTTTGGCAATGATTGCATGGAAGAGACTGAGAGCTACTGAACTCCCCTGGGCTCGTTGAACATTTTACCTTGGGAATCAAAGTAGTCCTCCCTGCTTTCAGGAAGTCCGATTGACGTTGATGGCAAAGGTACGCGTTATGGAACGCGCTCAACCTGGCAGAGTTTAGTGGACGCAGCTCTTTTATTGTCAGCCCATCCGGGCCAGGGGCACCGTTCTGCAGTCGTTTCCTAGCAGCCCCCCACTCCCTCGGTGACAGCAGTCTCATAATCCCATTGCACTAGATTCCTTGAAAGCGGCTCCCTTTCATCTTCTACAGAATGGGCTGAGAATAACGAGCGCTGATAATCATATTGAACATCCGGGTCGATTGCTGGCGCCTCCCCCATCATTGCGTCATTGACGATATTCTTTCCGGTCCTCTCTGGGTTATGGTCATATTGGGCCTGAAGGTATCCACTTCGTCAAGCCGGCGGTGATATCTATTCAGATGAACCCTTGGCTACTTCCTTTTTTCCTTCACCGCCTTCTTCTTTGGACCCCCATTAACTTGGGCCCCCCTTCCTCTCTACAAGAATTGTCTGAAAAGGTGGTCAGTTTGTTCAATAGGAAGAATTTCTCCTTCGCTATCTCCAAGGTCAAGATGAGCCTTGGTGTTTGAGTTCTCTTTTGTTGAGTTGAGACTCTTGAGTTTGGTACGCCAATGAGCTTCACCATATTCCCCGGAGTCCACGGGATGGTCCCCGCTTCCTCCTGCACCTCTTTTAACTCATTCAGGTCAAGGTTGTCGTTTTCCACTTTCAATTTGTTGTCGACCTCTCTGTAAGAAGCCTGCCGTCTCTTTCCTTTTATTGATGAGGGAACAACAAGGGTAACTCCTTGTTCACCTCCATGGTAGTTTTGGACGCTCTGGCCAGGGGTAGCTCGGCGCTGGCAATGAGACAAATCTCCTCCGCCGTCCACCTGCGTACCTTTATGGCCGCAGTCTTGTCATCCTCGACGTTTGCGTGATAGGCATCTGGATTTGCCCTCTTCCGATGGAATCTCTGTCCACCTCTCCCACGGTATTCCCTATGGCATTTGGGGTAAGCCTAAGTTCTGTGAGTCAGCCTCTAGCACATAAAAGGCAGATTGGGCAGAGTCCTCTTTATTGAATTATTATGCGTTTATTTTGTTTTTGGCTAATTCTTTCAAAATCTTATGTATACTTAGTGTCCTGGGTCACATAATGTGCGGAAAAGAAATCACTTTCATGGCAAGTCACAAGTGGTTTGTTTAGCAATCTGCCGTGCGCCTTCTCATTTTGTTTAGGCTGTCTGATGTAAATAAGGGTCCTTATGGGGGAGTTAACCCCATTACCCTAGGCTCCTACTAGGGAGCACGACCCAACTAAGGGAAAGAACATGAAACAAAACTTTAAAGGTGTTCCCCGACATCGCGCGACCTGCCTAGATCAG
>NC_081444.1:14911375-15019038 GCF_007210705.1 Tigriopus californicus | reverse complement strand
TCACCCAGGGTAAGAGGGTCATAGTTTCGTCCCTCAAAGGTGACCATCCCAATAGTCTCTTCATTTTATGCCGTTACTGTTGGACCCATGGTTGGCCTTGCCTACGTACCAATTCTTCCGCCTTGAGAAAGGCAATCGGGGATGTCAAGTATAGGAAAAAATGTGGTCCGGCACCCTGGTTTTGGGTATTTTTGGAAGGGAGAAATAAGACAAAAATCAATCAACTCGCACCATTCGCCCATTGAAATTTCAACAATCGAGTGATTTTGAGTGAGTTGTGTTACAAAACCCTACTAAATGAGCATGTGTGGTGTTCCATCAGTGAACGCACTATCAAATCGGCTCAATACCACAATGCTAATTGCCTAGACAAGCATGTAAAATGGAAAAAATGTCAAAATCCAATGCATGCACAATGCGGTTTGGCTGGGCATGTTATCTTTGATTTTACTCCATGGAATAACGTCAGTTGTCCATGAACGCGTTTATTTAACTAGCCCTATTCCTCCCCACAGAGGAATTCTAGGCACAAGAAGATAAATACAATGCTTACATAGACAAACTTCTCAGGTCAAATGAATTTTGTTGTATCATCTCTATGCTGAAGAAATGTTGAGCTGCTCTACCTTTTAAAAATATTATATTTCAATCATTTGGCCTTTGCATCCTAGCAAATTTCAACCCTACAGGCTTGCGAGATCTGGACCGTCTAAATGCCAGATATGTTTCGATCCACGAGGAATTATGAATGGAAATATTTCCATTCTTAATTACTCGAGTTTATTGAAACTTTCATTTCAATTGGCCTTTGAATGTTGGTAATTTAGCAAACTGAGTGAGGTTGGCATTACATTTTTGTCATTTTCAGTAGGGGATGTCAAGTAAAGGAAATTCAAGGAAAAATGTAATCCGGCACCCTGATTTTGGGCATTTTAGGGAGAGAGAACTAAGACAAACATCACAGCTAACTCGCACCATTTGCCCATTGAATTTGCAATAATCGAGTAATTTTGAGCAAGTTGTGTTACAAAACCCTACTAAATGAGCATGTGTGGTGTTCCATCAGTGAACGCACTATCAAATTTGCTTAATACCACAATGCTAATTGCCTAGACAAGCATGTAAAATGGAAAAAATGTCAAAATCCAATGCATGCACAATGCGGTTTGACTGGGCATGTTATCTTTGATTTTACTCCATGGAATAACGTCAGTTGTCCATGAACGTGTTTACTTGACTAGCCCTATGGTGTAGCTGTAGATGCATTTACAAAACCATTGACGAGGGAAACAATGTCCATCTCTCATTGTGCTATAGTCATTAAAACTCATATAATTATGGTGACCGTGTTTTATCTCATTGGAAAGGACACCTACCAGGATAGGAAGGGAGAGCCAAGGAACACCTGTCTCTCAAAGGCACAACTCCCAGCGATGGGATAGGCTGGCCAGCCTTTTCTGTTTTTTTTGTTTACAATATCAAATTGACAAGAAAAGATAATATATTTCAACAATCTGGTTCACATGTTTTGATTAATCAGAATGATTTTTTAACAAAAATAGGTTGACTAGTGCATAAGTTTGCCTCAAAATAACAATATATCTGGTGGATGGCGACTTTGTAAGTAGAGTCAATTCATACAAAAACTGTAAAATGAATCAGCGTTTTTTTCAAAACGCCGATATAAGTGAATTGACAATATAAGTGGGTTCCATTGTACTCGGTTCACCCAGTTATATGTCAAAGATAATGTATATTGATAAATTATAACCTTAGTCATAGACATCGGTACACTGGACATATTTGATGACGCCAGATGCACCTGAATAGTGTAACCGAAATTTTGGAAACCATTGACCTGAACCTGGCAACCAAAAATTAAAAACAATCTTCCTCATCCTCAGTTAGTTGAGATCTTTGTGGAACTGCTCCTGACCATCATCAATAGCTGCCCTAGTAGTGCCAGCCATGTAGGGGCTAGGCATGGCCTGGGCAGCTAGGGCCATTTCACGGCAATACCAGTAGTCACAGCTCGATCAACAGACATCAGATCCTTGGTCATGCGTCTGAAAATCGCCAAAAAAGTGGATGTCAGTGCCAAGATCTGTCCCACAAATTCAAAGACTTCTCATGGGAGGTTATCCACTAGGCCTCCACACTTGTTGAAGCCAGTCTGGAACTGACCATCCCCTGCTCAATTAGCTCTACTGACTGGATGGCAGGCCTAAATTGGCTGTAATGCTGAGCCTAAAGTTTGTCATTGCGTGAGTGGGTGGAATGGCATTGGGCTCAGATTAAGGCAAGGATAAGTTGTTTGAACATTATTGACAAAAGAACACAACTTGTATTGACGGTGCAACTGAGATGTTATGCATAGTCGAGGTAATCCTGACACCTGGCGACCAGAATTGACCTCAACGTCAGCTGTTTGCTATGATTTGGTTTTGGGTGGGCAGATTTTGAAGCTCAAACAACGGTGTACAAATCCATTGATTTAAAAAAATGGACGAGGGGAGCAAAATGGTCTCTCGCATGGAATTCAGCAAGACCGGGGCTGTTAGAAGATAGTAAGTGGGAGTTGTTTCACTGTTCATTTTTGGGCGTAATTCATGTTTGAAAAGCTCCTATTTTCCAATGGAAGACAGACCTCCTCAAGCTTCCCTATTCAGCTTATTTTTCAGACCCGCCATTTGAAACATTCTCCAAGATGTCAACTTATTTCATTTGCCACTTAAAAGCACATGAGTTGTTTGATAGGCATGTTTGGGATCTTTTTGGCCTTGTAAAGAATAAATCATGTCAGGCAATCAAAATATTATAGATTAGATTACATTTCATCATTTCTGGATCACTCACAATTGTGAGAGCAGCATAACTGGGCGACCTTGGAAAATCTAACTAGTTTATTGTTGTTCCTCGATCTCCATCTGAAGTTCGTGATGTGTTCAACAATGTCTTTACACCCAGTTGTTGATCGGACAGAATGACCTCTCCCCTATGTCTAGTATTACACTTATTTGACTCAAGTGATAATCTGCAGCCAGCGCTCTACAATTAATCTCTTTCTTGAGGGTAGATATTGTGTACCGGCCTTCAGCACCTGATTACTCAATAAAGAGGTCTAATGGCAAAGAGTTTGAAATGTTTTCACAAACTTTAAAGTTCACTGAATATTCATGGTGTATTAGCCCAGAACAATTGTTGATAACAGCATGCTCATGCTGGAATCAATATATAAATCCCAGAAAATATCCACTAATTTGTTAAATTATCAATGGCAATCGTCCAACACTTAAAAAAGTGAAAGCATATGTTAGCTTAACCATTTCTCGATGACACTGTATGAAATTGAATGCCAAATTCGTTCAAAATGATGCCAAATTTTAAATTCTAAACGAGCCACTTTATACCCTTCAAAGGGCCGGTTTCTTGTAGAGGGCGATACCTTCGCACACTGATGACACCAACTTGAAAGCCCTCATAAATAAAAACTGTTCTTTGAACGCTGTCACTACATGTCAAAGTAACTCCATATTAGTTGTTCATTGATCCAGTAGATAGCGCTGCGCATTGACAAGGGCCCTCTATCGATATTTGGCTGAAGGTGGCTGTCAAAACAATCGCTCTGATTTCTTAGCTCACACTCACAGTCTGTAAATGAAACCGTCAAAACCATGGTGAGAGTGATTGTGAAAGCCCATTGGTTTCCTAATAGCAAAGGCGTGGTCATTCAACCCAATGAGATCGAGCACATTGACCAATTCTGCTCTCGATTAAGTGCCATTTTCAAGCGCCCCGTGGAACAAATTTGGACCCAATCCAACACGACCAACAACCCCACCTGGATTGAAATCGTGGACGGGTCCTTCATAAGGTTCTCAGGATACCATCCATCCATCCATCCATCGATTTCAAATATTTCTGTAGCCCAGGGTTCATGCTTTCTATTTCTGTTCTCTGGACTCCTTTCAATCTTTCAGAGATGATGACGAGATCTTTGTCAAAGGCCGGGATGACCCTTTGCCGGATGAGTCACAAAGTCGGAACTTGGCCAAATGGGTCCACTTGAATGTGGGTGGACGGACATTTATGACGTGCAAATCCACCATCAATCTCCGAGCTCCCGAGTCCATGTTGGCCCGGATGTTCCAATCCGAAGAAATGGGCGCCATTCCGCCCGGTCCCAAAGATTCCCAACAGGCCATCCTCATCGATCGAGAACCCGAATATTTTGGTCCCATTCTGAATTTCCTCAGAACCGGAACGATCTGTCTAAATGACGGGGTTAATGCCGAGGGTAAGGTTGACTTTGGGATTATGCTTTTAAAACCCCCAATCTTGTACTAAAAGTTATCAAGTGACTACAAGCTAAGGAAAGATAGAAAGAGCAAGTTCGGAATTAGGGCCCACCTAGGGCGTTTATTTGTCACTACTTAGTTTTGAAAAGGTGAATTTTGTAGCAGAAGTATGCTCAGGTTAGAATTGATTACATTTTAGATAGCTTGTTGAACAACCACGCTGAAAGGGCCCTAACGAAGAAATAAAAAGGAATAAAAATACCATAAAAAAACTATGTCCAACATCATCAGAGAAAGATGGCAGAAACAAAGCCCGAATATTTTCCACAAAAAGATAAAATCACTTTTTGAACTTCTTCATCGCTTCTGAGAATGAAATGCCCACCAATGAGAGATAAAAGATTTCTATTTTTTTGCTTGATCTGGTTTGCCCTTGAATTCATCAAGCCTTTGTAATAAAAAACTCGTCTAAGTCTGACTTGAAAGATGCCACTGGATCAACAAGGCCTACGTACTATTCCCTACGAATATTAGAGGGAAGCAAATTGAACAATGAAGACCACTTCCCTTCTTTCTCGGGCTCCTTCATTGTTTAAGCCCTCATAACAAATTCAGGCTAGTTCGAAGGTGCTTTTTAAACGATACAATGGACCCTAAATCCTGAGTTAGGACATAACTCATAGATCAACCTGAAAACGTACAGTATCCGATACCTTTCGTAGCCTCTGATTACTGTATAGTGTCAACTTCTTTGATCTCTCCCAAGACGAGAGATCCCTCATTCAGTTAATGTTTGAGGGAAACATCTTTGGGCCTGTTCCAGTATTTGCAAGCCTAGATGGGCGAAATATGTTCAAGATGTGGCTGAATAATCGACGGACAGAGGTGGCATTAGAAAGCTTGGGTGGCATGATCTTTGGACTTAAATGTATTTTATATGCAAGGGAGTGGCAACGAAATTTTGATGATTCTTTCTCTTCTTCGAAAAATGAACTGTAATCGCATTACCCTATAAACAACTCGTTCCTTTTTTCCCCTACCACAAGTTACTTCTTCAATTCTCGTGTAGCAACTGAGAGAGTCATAGAGCTTTTGAGCAAGAGGCATTCTCCCATGTCTTTTTGTAAATATTTGTCCAATGGGTACATTTCTCTTACCTACGTACATTTGGCATATGCCAAAATCTCAATTTGTTTGTCAGTTATGTAGAAAGATCATTGCTTAATATCCTAAATATTGGCCATTTGGATTTTAGGAGGGGTAACTGTATTGAATTGCAATGAACTACTCATTTTGGCCATCCAACATTTCCTTAGATGTGAGGACTACCCCTAAATCCTTCACGAATGAAACCTACAGAAAAAACTTTTTTTTTACTCAATTAACCACAAGTAGAGTGTTCAATGGTGTTGACCCGAATGATTTGATGTGACTGTAAGCTAAACCTAATCTGGAAAAGAAGAATAGGATTTCATCAAATTTTGTGACAAAATGAAGAAAGAGGGCTTGTCATTTGGACGGAAAGTAATGCTTCTCGGGTTACTAATTGGGAAAAGATACGTTTAGATGAAGGTCTACCAAAAAGAGTCCAATATTTGAAACAATTTCACATGTACAGGTGTTTTACAAGAAGCCAAGTTCTTCGGGATTGACGACGCCGTGCCATTATTAGAAGAAATGATTTTGCAACAAAAACAGAATCCGGATGACCAGCCTTTAACTCGGCGAGATATCATAGCTGCATTAACCACGGCTTCAACCGACACGGTGTTGCGATTTCAAGGGCTGAACATGGCCGGGGCCGATTTGTCCCGTTTGGATCTCCGACACATCAACTTCAAATACGCCAATCTCCGAGGAGCCAACCTATCGGGGGCCAATTTGTCTTGGTGCAATTTGGAACGGGCAGACCTATCCGAAGCCCAATTGAGCGGGGCGCAAATGTTGGGCGTCAAAATGATTTGCGCCAACTTGGAGCGAGCCACCATGAGAGAGTGTAACTTCGACGATCCTGCTGGAACCTCCGCCACTTTGGAGGGTAAAGTTTTTTTGATTGTGACATCGATCTCAGAATGATGATTGATTATTGATAACCCTCCAACTGTTTCAGGCGCTAATTTGAAAGGAGCCAACTTGAACGAGAGTCACATGAATCGAGTCATTCTTCGCGTGGCCACCTTAAAAAACGCCACCATGAAAGATTGCGATTTATGCTCGGCCGTTTTAGCCGGAGCCGATCTCGAGGTAATCATCCATGATCCTCTAGACTTCTGCTCCTCGCCGTGCTTGTTCCGAGTATGATATGTTTTCTTTTAAATTCCAGTTTTGCGATCTGTCGGGTAGTGATTTATGCGGGGCCAATCTGCGGGGCGCCAACCTGAAGGACACGATCCTGGCCTTGATGCAAACGCCTCTGCACATGTCGCAAACCATTCGGTGACACCACGCCTGATGTGACAATTATACCTACAACTACAGAGGACAACAATCTGGTTTGGGCCAAGCTGATTCCAATCAAGGGGTACTTAAAGCTTATTCATTGAATATATAAACTGAAGTTATGCATTCGCAAGCAATTATTCAAGAATAGACCGGATCAGATCGATGTTGTTGGTAATACTGATGGCATCTACGAGAGAGATCGATTTAAAAGTTCAGATGCTAAGTTTGGACTAGCAAACTTTACATTGGGGCGAACAATCCTACTAATCCTACCCCTACCAACGGCAAGGTAAAACAAGAAAGATTTTGGCAGATTTTTTTAGAAAAAAAATGGCAGATATTGATCAGGAAAGTCCCACTAAGTTTTTGGCTCGGTACGAACCCAATCAAAACCAGCCATCCGACTTGGGACTGGGGAGACGCCTTTTTATATCTATTGAGGGCTCCACGATGGCCAACCCGTGAGAAAGAACGATCAACCTCAGACGCAGATGGAAAAAAATAAATCTTATAATAGCAGGAAAAAAAAAACGATCTATCTAAGCAATAATAGTCGGGCCTGAGGCCCACCCGCATCGGTTATAATAGGGCGGGCGCGGGTTCGGGTGCGTTGGGCGTGAAGGTCAGCTTCATGGGCGGGTCTTTGGTGCGCCAACGGGTGACGTACACGAATTTGAGCGTGTGATCCTTGTAGAGCGGCTCGTCATTGCACGTAATGTCCACGTCTTTGTAACGCTCCATGGAGTTGAGTAGCTTCTTGGCGATGAACTTCTTCAAATGCGTGACCGTGGCCAAGGAGGAACAGCGAATATACTTGCGTTTGAGTCCGCCCTTGGGCGTGGCACTCCCGGCCGGACACTCGAGCAACAAATTGACCTGCTCGTCAAATCGGTGGAAATCCATGTTGGTATTGGCGTCGGGCGTCATCTGTTGCTCCTCCTGGGCCTTCTTCTGCTCCTCGTTCTCCTCGGCCATTTGGTCCTTGGGACAGGGTAGGCCTCGCTCGGCGTAGAAGGCCCGTTCCCGGTCGTATTCGGCCTTCTCCAACTGCGGCACGATCTTGTAGACCAGGTCCTGCATGGTGCGATCGAAGGCGATGTAGTCCAGCGGGTGGGACTGGTGGATCAGGTCCTCGCATTCCGGACACGTGTTGGCGTCCTCCAGGTGTTTGACAATGCAGCTCTTGCAGAAGGTGTGCAGACACTCGGTGACCGTGGTGGCGTCGATCAGATAGCCCTGGCAAATCTTGCACGTGATCATCTCGTTCAGGTCCCGCAGGAGACAGCGCTTCTCCATCGGGTCGTCCATCCTTCAGTCTCAAGCACCCACAGACCAATCCCACAAGCCCAATCCAACCCGCTGGAACCCCCGAGACGCTTCCGGAATCTCACTCCAAAGGCCAGCGCCAATCCAGCAGCAATCGATGACGTGACTGGCTTGAGACCACCCCAGATACGTCAAGGTCTAGATCCGTGATTGGTCTGGGTCTCGGCTACGGGTGCCCAGGGGACAGCTCGGAGGCACGTACGGCTTTCTCCGTCGGATTTGGTCGAGGGTGGAACCCGTGGAACCCCGGGGTCAAGCTCTGAACTCTCGAGTTTGGACAAAGTCAAGTCAGGCTAGCCCAATGTAGGAATGGCTCGTTGGGTCAGATCGTCCAATTCCACCAATCTCCTGGGGGTGTGGCACGAAATCGGCCTGGGGATTCTCCTAATGGCTGGCGTATAGTAATAAGGCGTTTGAAGGAGTTTGAAGATGTATTTTCTGTGGTAAGAAAACCCATGACAATCGATCAGATGCCTTTCACACTGGATTGAAAATGGGCCAATTTGGCAGCGCTGATCAAGTTCTCCGTTTGTTTGTGTCCCAATTAGATGAGATCGATCAAGCTAGACGCGCAAGTCCAATCGATAAAATGCGCTAAATTTGAACCATCCATCCAATCAATAAAGGGAACTTGACCTTGCATCTCCATATTTGATACTAAAACTATGCCATATGCCAATATGTGGTGGTTGGTGATTAAAAGTTTCCGGGAAAGAGCGTTTTAATGAGTTGGGGTATTCCTAGTGCTCGAATGTCTTGTTTTGACTAGTGATGGGTTTCGAACCGGAAAATCAGCTATTGAGCGGCCTGAAGAAAACTCGGTTAGGGCTCCCAAGTCAAACGAAAATGGGGTACAGAATGAAAAACCCAAGATCAGCCACGAGTTTTGGAGCAGCCCAAGTTCTGAGACCAAGAAAGGCAGGGTCACGTTTTGTGACCGAGGTCCTTGGAGCTGAAAAGCTGACATTCCGATTCGAAACACATCCCTAGTTTTTGACCTCGACCATTTCCAGGCCATAACAGCGCTGCCATTTGTGCCTTGTCGCCATCCAACCCTGGTAGCTCTGCACTTAGCCTCGAGGTTGGGTCGTGGGGTCGTCCATGTCCTAGGATGGGTTGAAGAATTGGTGCGAATTCATAAGTTGTTCAGTCTCAACAATTTAATCTTTCAGTCCCCCCTCAGCTAGAGTCTGGCATTTATGTTAGGGTGAAATGCTGGATGGTTTTTATGTGTTCACAGGCTTCATAGACTTTTGACATTTTTGGATACATCCCAGCGTTTCCCATATTATCGAAGTACGTACCAAGATCAGTGAATAACACAAGGGAAAAGCATCATGAAGTCATCCCATGTTATGGTCGCTGCCTCAAGGACAGTGACCAAGAGAATAAAAAAACCAGATTATAAATAACTTTGCCTGGGTGTCCAAGAAATCAATGGCAATTTTTAACAACTCCCATGCAACATCAAAAAGTACAAAAATAGTAACGGGCATTCAGTAGTGTTCGTGTATGAAAATGATTAAAATAAAAAGAGACCAAAAATCACCGAAGAGTAACCCAAGAAATGCGCAAGAGGCAAAAAGTACAGCTACAAAACAAAGACATACTGTTATTGGGAATTGCCTCTCAAAGTCATACCACTACTGAGCTATTTCTTCCAACCCCATATTTGGACTAATTTAGAACGAAATTTCATATTCCGTTTGCGTGTGATTATCTCGCTTTACTTCAGTTCCATGACGTTTAAGCATGATCACACTGTGGTACATGTGTGCCTTCTTTACAATACTTTGAACTGTGGGCACCCACATATGAAGGCACTAAGAGATGAATTTGTATCCATATCAATCCATATTGTGGACATGCACAATGGCAGGCCGGAGGTCGTCACTAAACTCCTTGGTTGGTCTTAGCCATGGCCAGATGTACAGCCACAACAACTTTTGATTAATTGATATCGAATCCCACACTAATTTGCACATTTATGATTAAGCAAAAAAGGATGATGTCATGAAAAACCCGATAGAACCTATGATGTTGCATCATCTGAAATTCATTTCTGATGCAATACCTGTCCATAATAAAATCCGTATGGGAACATTCCTTCCTTTCATTATGTTATAGGCAATAATTACAGATTTTTAGACAGACGTATGAATAATTCTGCCTTGAAGTCGATAAATATATCTGTATAGAAGCGACAATTGACGATGAAACGGAAGATGGACCACCATTCCATGTTTTCACCACCTGTCCATCCCATCGTGCCAACCTTGACTCGTACCTGACCTAATCTGCCGGTTTTCGCGTCATCCCTGGAATACCAGCTTGCCAGCTTGCCAGCATGTCAGTTGTTCCTTGATGGTCAGACAGTCCAAGTTTGCGGCTTCCGTTCCTTGCTTCAACTGAGTCTCGAAGGTGGAAATTGTTGGCTGGAGGGAAGTGAATTGCTCTATCCACCCGCCGCTCAAGTCCAA
This sequence comes from Tigriopus californicus, assembly GCF_007210705.1. Taxonomy (NCBI): domain Eukaryota; kingdom Metazoa; phylum Arthropoda; class Copepoda; order Harpacticoida; family Harpacticidae; genus Tigriopus; species Tigriopus californicus. The sequence goes on along the minus strand of NC_081444.1, from coordinate 15,008,492 downwards.
TCCCACAGCACGCCTGAGCTACTCGGCTAAGACGGTGAGAGGGCGTGTTTCTCGCTTGTCTGTTGACGACCCGCACCCGCACTCTTTGAATGAAAGGGTGCGGAGGGGGCTGAGGAGACGCCCACCAAATGAACCCCACTCTTACTTCTTAATAGTTCATTCAGTTAGGTTGGCATTTGAGTTTTAGGACTGGCTACGAATTGTAACAGGATGTAATCATGCCAATTGCAAATGGTAAATGATACAATTTTCTGCGACTTTTTGAATCGGCACATTTGTCGTTCTTTACCGTGATGGTCAGGCGATAATTTCTTTTTTAACTGGTGTTATTTACGCTAATCTGGGTGACTTTTAATCGATTTGGAGGAACTTTGTGGTGCCTGGACCGACCCAAAAATAAGGCAAGAGAACAGAATAACATAGTCCATTGTATCTTCCCATCTTCCCTCTCCCTTTAACATTGAACATATTTTACAATTTTAAAATTTGCTGACAATAACCCTAAATCCATGATCGAAGATATCTTGGGTTAGCTAGTCAAACCTCCCACGATACTCCAACACGCCATTTCGTAGATCATAGCCAGGCCTCAGAAGGCCAGAGCTATGCTAAGTTTGGCTGGGCCTACGAATAACGTCACAAAGTAGTCACAGGGGGTTTTATTCCTTGATGAAGACTGCCAAATACTTCGAATCATGGCCGGCTTTGTTTTCAGGAAATCGTGGTCAGACCATCTTGAAAATGTCCGCCCGCGCCCCGCCCCCGACTCAGGCCTCTGAGGTACGTCAGGCTTTCATGGATTTCTTCAAGCACAGCCACAAGCACACCTATTGGCACTCGTCATCCACCATTCCCCTGGATGACCCCACGTTGCTCTTCACCAATGCTGGCATGTGTCAATTCAAGCCCATCTTTGTGGGCTCCGTGGATCCCAATGTGGACATGGCCAAGTAAGATGGAAGGCCTTGAAGGTCGGATGGGGCCGGACCCATGAGACTTGCACGGAACGGCTCGTCCGAGTTCAACTGCAAGTTTGATGGGTAGCCAAAAATAGCTTTCAGAGGAGACGTCGATTACACATTATAGGGCGACAATTGAAAATATTTTCTGGAAGCATTTAAATTGGAAAAGACATGATTTTGTTTTCTTCCAAGAAATCGGGTTATTTCGTCATTTGATTGGAAGTTTTGCAAAACAGATTTCATATGGTCGTTGCACATACTCTTTGGGCACATGAGCAGACCTGAACGTGCTTAGATTATTTTTCGCCCTTTATCTATTGATTTACTAAGCGCTTTAGCTTAAATAAAGCTCTCATATGAAGTGGAGTTTTGAATTTTCATGCTGTTCTACTAATTTGAATCAAGGAAAAGTTTGCCCTTTTTTCCACCGCATTATCATTCACATGGCAGTGGTTGCTTTTATATCTTGATTTGATGCATTCCTATTTAGCAGTATTTATTTCAAATTCCACCCAGGTTTCTCGTAAACTACGCGTCGGACTAATGCCAATGACCGAATAAATGGAGTTTGTTTAGGGTTTAAGAGCCTCTCCCACAAGGCAGCTTCCTCCATTTGATTGATGCATTTTGAAATAAATGCCCATATTTAAATCTCTTTGGACAGATTAAGCCGAGCTTGCAATTCTCAAAAGTGCATCCGTGCTGGTGGAAAGCATAACGATTTGGACGACGTGGGCAAAGATGTCTACCATCATACATTCTTCGAGATGTTGGGAAATTGGTCCTTTGGCGATTACTTCAAGACCGAGATTTGCACCTGGGCCTGGGAATTCCTCACGGAGGTAGATTACCCTACAAATCCCTTTCTGTCTCTCTCTCACACACTTGGTTCATCAACCATCTTGCCTTCTCTTTATTCGCACCTCTTTGAACCTTATTTGCAGGTCTGCCAATTGCCCAAAGATCGCTTGTACGTAACCTATTTCGGAGGCGAGGCTTCGGCCAATCTGGAACCCGATCTGGAGTGCAAGAACCTTTGGCTCAGTTTGGGCGTGCCCGAGTCCAAGATCTTGCCTGGGAATATGAAGGACAACTTCTGGGAAATGGGCGACACCGGACCGTGCGGACCGTGTTCTGAGATCCACTATGATCGGATCGGGGGCCGAGATGCGGCTCATTTGGTGAACATGGATGATCCGGATGTGCTCGAGATCTGGAATCTTGTGTTCATGCAATTCAATCGGGAACAAGATAAATCACTCAAGTCCCTTCCCAGGAAGCATATCGATTGTGGAATGGGTTTCGAGCGGCTCGTGTCCGTCCTTCAAAACAAACGCTCCAACTATGATACCGATATATTCGTCCCCATCTTTGAGGCCATTCAAAAAGCCACGGGGGTTCCTGCCTACCAAGGGAAATTGGGGTCCGAGGACCCCGACAAACTGGACATGGCCTACCGGGTGATTGCCGATCATATTCGAACTTTGACCATTGCCTTGGCCGATGGGGGTCGACCGGACAATGTGGGTCGCGGATACGTTCTGAGACGGATTCTACGACGAGCCATTCGATTTGCCACCGAGAAACTGGACGCCAAACCGGGATTCTTATCGGGTTTGGTGGATGAGGTCGTTCAATTATTGGGCGATTCATTCCCCGAGCTCAAGAAAGATCCCCAGAGCACCAAAGACATCATCGACGAGGAGGAGATTCAGTTTTTGAAGACCCTGAGTCGCGGTCGGAAGCTGCTCGATCGCACCATTGCCAAATTGCCCGAGGGCACCAAGGTCTTGCCTGGGGACATTGCTTGGCGATTATACGATACCTATGGTTTCCCAGTGGATCTGACTGAACTCATGTCCGAGGAAAGGGGTCTCAAAGTGGACTTGGAGGCCTATGAAGTGGCCAAACAAGCCGCTCAATTAGCCAGTCAAGGCATCTCTGGCACTGTCGAGGACAAACTTGCCCTGGACGTGCATGCCATTACTGAACTAAATGACAAGTCGGTCGAACCCACTGACGATCTGCCCAAATATGCTTACCATGCCGAGAGTGACGATCCCAAGGCCAACTATGTGTTCGAAGCCTGTCAAGGAAAGGTGGTTGCTTTGAGGAAGGACAAGAAGTTTGTGGACATGGTCGAAAATGAGGAATGTGGAGTACTCTTGGACCGGACTTGCTTTTACGCCGAATCCGGTGGACAAATCTTCGATGAAGGTTTCATGGTCAAAGAGGGAGACGAGTCCGTGGAGTTCAAGGTGAAGAACGTCCAGGTTCGCGCTGGCTACGTCCTTCATCAAGGTCACATCGAAGGCCAGCTCAAAGTCGGAGAAGTGTTGAACCTACAAATCGATGCCATTAGGCGAAAGAACGTGATGAACAATCACACGGGAACTCACATCCTTAACTTTGCTCTGCTAGCCTCTTTGGATTGCGAACCCGAGCAACGAGGCTCATTGGTTGCCCCAGATAAGTTGAGGTTCGACTTCACGGCCAAAAAGGCATTGACCATTGAGCAGGTCAAGAAGGTCGAGACCAAGGCCAACGAGATGATTGCCAGGAACGAGGAGGTCTTTGCCAAAGAGTCTCCTCTAGCCGTTGCCAAGGCCATCCTGGGTCTTCGAGCCGTGTTTGACGAGACCTATCCCGATCCCGTACGTGTAGTTAGCGTGGGAGTCCCTGTGGAAACCATGGAAGCGGATCCCTCCAGTCCTGCCGGGTGCAAGACCTCGGTCGAGTTCTGTGGAGGCACTCATCTGAAGCGATCCGGACACACGGGACACTTCATCGTGGCCTCGGAAGAAGCCATCGCCAAAGGCATCCGACGGATCATTGCCCTCACCGGACCCGAAGCTGTGAAGGCCATCCAAAAGGCTCAATTACTCCAAAGCCAAATGGAGTCGGTCAAGGCGACCATCCAAGATGCCAAAAGCTCGCTCAGCCAAAAGGAGATGGTCAAGTTGATCACCGATCTGACGGAGGATATCAACTCAGCTACGATCCCGTATTTGCGCAAATATGAGATGAGAAACGAACTCAAGACCGTCAAACAGACCATTGACGACAAGGATCGTGCTCGGAAGGCGGCTTTGATGACGGTAGTGGTCGACTTTTCGAAAGCTCTTCTCACCTTGAACCCTCATCTACCGTATCTGGTTTATGAGCTCAATGCCTGCGCTCAAAACAAGGTCTTGGATGGGGCCTTGAAGCAGGTGAAAGCCATCACGCCCAACATGCCGGCCATGTTCTTTTCGGCCGACCCAGACGACGGTAAGATCCTCTGTATGGCCCAAGTGCCGAAAGAGGTGATTGCCAAAGGTCTCAAGGCCAATGAGTGGTGCCAACAAGTGCAGAGCCTGATCGACGGTAAAGGAGGTGGGAAGCCTGAAAACGCCCAAGCCAGTGGATCTAACGTAAGCGGCCTGAAAGAAGCCATGAAGGCCGCCGAAACCTATGCCCAAAGCAAATTGGGCGTGTCCCCACCCGAAATCAAGCTTCCCGGAAGTGGAGACACGTAAGGTGGCTTGTTGATTGTCGTCCAGTATCATCCCAGTTGATTTGTTATTTAGCAGGTTTTTATACTTTTATTTACCACTCTTTTCCTATTTTTGTGTGCTCAAAGCTGCGATTCAATCGATCATGCTAATAACAGTAATGATAGTACTCAGAATTTGACCCGTTTGATACATGATTTCGTGCCAATTCCAATCGATACACTGACCGTTTAGAACGCGTGACTGTCAGCCCTTCTTTGCTCGACTTTTTTTGTTGTTGCTTTGAACATTGCTTGTTCCCTCCGTTTTGCACTTGACGACGCATCTCAACGGGCTTTCCTCACATTTTGCATGATGATGATGATGGTGACTAACGAAAGCCTCAGCTGAAATTATTCCACACTCTGTTGCTGTCTGTGCTAGGCACTCAATAACTTTTAAGTTGTGAGCCTAAAGAGTGGCCTTAAACCGCGGAGATTTCGCCAGGTAAGTGCTATTGACACGAGACAACAAGCACCCTCAAGAGCCATCGATTGGAGATGAATGGGGAACTACAAATCCAGTGGAACAAGACAATCCGATTTCGAGATTAATAGAGAGCAAGGAACGTTGCTTTACAAATGTGACACCAGGGGGGGTTCGTTGGCTTTCACCTTTATCACAATCCAAGATTCACTCATTCACTTTAAGAAATGGGCTGTGTTCATGAAGCTTCAAAATATCGATATTGAAATATCTTCACTCCTCATCTTTCTATTCTAACGAAGAAAAATGATCTATTATTAGGATGTCCAAGCCTTTTTCAGATACTATCACAAGTGACTGCCACCAATGAGTGCAAAACTAATAAAATGCACAAAGACGATGCTTTGCATATGATCGTAGAGTTTGGGGACCAAGAGCATTGAAGTGTGTCTTTGGTTGTATTCTCGTATGCACTCAAGTGCTTGAATGTGTGGGTCCTACAGGGTCAAGACCAAAAATATCTTCTCTCTACTTACGCCACCTGGGTTCAAGGCTTGATTGATCTATGCAAAGAATGGGGGATTTTGTTGAATTACGAAACTATGTCCTTTGTGAAACCTTATTTTGTTCTCACGCTAGCCCAAGAAGCAGTGTTGGCCGAGCAAATAACCAAATGTTGCAATAATTGGTTTTACCTTATTTTTTGATTAAAAAAAAATCAAATACTTGGTTTGATTCGTTTAGTAATTTTGGCCAAGTTAGGGAATAAAATATTTGGCAACTCCTGAACAGTGGTGTCGGAAAACTTCTTTCGATTATGTATTCAAATATTCGTATTGTCTGCAAAAGAAAAAAAAAACCTATCCATTTTGTTGCAAGTTATCATGCAACTTGTCTTCATTCTGGCAAGAGTTGTCGGCAATGAATGACGAAAATTGCATCATGTATTAAATTGGAGAAAGTAAGCTTTATGCACTCGTATTCATACATGGAAAACTCGGATGAAGATTAATTGAAATCAGGGAAGCAATGGGTACAACTTGCTTGTAGGAAACATATTCATGCCTAGTTCATAAAAGTACATATCATACTTTTCATTATCCTTTACGTTTTAAAGACTGTTTGATCTCCGGGCATGTTATCGTTAAATTGATGCAATATTTGTTGGATGGTTTTTTTACCATTGATTTGAAGAGGTCAAGATTTGAAGGGAAATTTGATGGTTTTAAAGCCATCTAACAAAGAAGTTAAACATCCAATCTTCTTTAAACTGTGGGACGTGACAAGTTATTGTAAATTTTATGTTTTTACCGTTTTGTCTGGGATCATCCGTGTGCATGCCAAAAAGATTGGTGCCTTGATTTGTATGCCACCCTTATTTACTCAAGTCAACCCTGATGTTAGCTTTTTTATTTAACCTTTACTTGAAGCAAATGATGTCCTTATATGAATTAGCTAACCAAAAGAATTTACTCCTTTTAACGTTTGAAATCGTTTTATACTACATACCGTGTGTCCAGAAATTGAGTTCCTCCTCCTTTATTTGTTTAAAACTGCCAGGATAGGTCCATGAGTTAAGCAATTGCGTACTTCGGTAGCCACACTAAGCTCAGTATAATTTCTGAAGCGATTGATCGCAATTTGTTATGACTTCTTGTGATTTTCAGCCAAAATCTGTCTCCACCCTTTTGACGTTTTTATTCAGAGCACCGAGATTGATTTTGAGCTTCAAAGTAATAAACTCCTTTTAGCTATGGTTTGAAATGGAAAGTCATTTTCCATACCAAGCCTAGTCATCAAGCAAGATTTAGAACCAAAGGCCAGAATTAATTAAGTATTCTGGTGTAAATAGAATCTTAATCATAAAAACTGGCGCCTACTTCTCATTAGTTTGTTCAAAGGTAATAAATTGAATACTTCGCAAAAGACCTGATGTTGAAGACGTGTAAATTCAAGAGAAGAACTCAATTTCTGGACACTCTGTACCTCGAGTAGAGTTTCTGGCTTGTAAACATGTCTTGCCGTTCTTGGCCAGTTTATTACCAATACGGTCGGTAACTATTGAAATAAGCGGGCACTTTTGAGTGACAAAGGGAATGCAATAGTTGTATATGTATACTATATAATCATATTAATCTGCATATTGAATTTGTATGTGGCATTATAGATAATGCGCTTCTACCATGGGCATTATTTAGCAAGTGGCAATAAGCAACGAACAATTAGCTTTTGTTACATTTGTGCAAACAAATCAAGAAATAATGAGGCTTTCGTATTTTGACACAGACTTACACAAATCTATTAAAATTAAATTTTCCTTCGTAACATAAATTAAAACGTCTATGATTTATCTTTTTTTGGATGAGGCTTCAGTGCACATATATATGCATGGATGTTCAATTTTCCTAACCATATATCAAACCGTCACTTAGCTAGCTTGTGATTTTGCATACCATTAGATATCCAACTAAAATCGTGGAAATTGGTAGCTTTGTTGTTGCTTATAGCAAAGGAGGTTGCTTTGCCATAAACTTCCAAAATGACGATCGTGGTAAAGTTTTTCCTTCTCGAATGAATCGCACTTGCAGAGACAATGATCAATCTCCATTTACTATGATATGTATTGAACTTGATCATGTTGCAATTTGGCATGCAAGTTCCTTCGTGATTGATCCAGTCAAGAAGAGTTAGTTCGGTGGCCTCGTTGGATCCGATACGATGACAATCTATATCTGACTTGTTTCCTTAAACGGAGCAAAGCAATCCTGAATCAATTGTGAAATATGAGCTCGATCTCCTTGGTGAAACAAGCCATTTAAGAATTTGTCATTTATTGCCATCTATTTTAGACGAGAGAGGTGTAATTATTCTAAATTATTGAGGACTCTACATTGTGAAAATAGGTCTGGGAATATCTTGTTCAAAGTCATTAACACTGAATCAAAGTTTGCCCGAAAATAATAGGCTTCAAAGACCCTGTTTCTTGGATGAAAAGAAAGATTTGTTCCACAAACGGCACCACGTCTTCTTAAATGAAGATTTAGTGGAATCTTTTTTATGTTTGCTGCCAACAAATGTAGTATTAATGTGTACATACGAGAGAAAGTCGCTCGTTGCAACTGAAATGCGGATGGTAATTTGTCTCTTTCAACCAATTTTCTCGGGAAACGTAATCGCTTTCTCGGAACAAGCCCCATGATGGCCTCCGAGGTCAGTCCTTCATGGCTTTAAAGTGACAGAAAAAGTCGTCTAGTCACTGTCGTAATTTGGGTCCTTAGTTAAAGATGCTTGCATTTGATGTCGCTCGAGGTTATTGAACACGGTCTAGTTCTTCAGATGTACCATACACCCTCGTCCTAAAGAATCTCTGAACCCAAAGTAGACTGAGCTCAATTTGAACTCCAGGGATTTTTCCAATTTCAGAATGGCACACAAACTCAAAACTCGTGATGACGATCCACTGAGGAACGAAACCCAGGAAGAGTCGTCGCCCATCCGTCTCAAGTGTATCGACAGTACTCCTTCCTTAGCCATTATCGAGGTAGTATGTCAATACATGAATATCCCGCTCCAAAAATTACCGTCCACCAACGGCGAACCGCTTCAACTCGAGATCGCGCCCAGTTCCATTCTGACTCATTCGATTCCAATTGCGCTCTTCTTATGCAGCAATTCCAAACTCGGAGATGGGTATCTGCCCAATGATCCAAGTTTGATCCTCCAATGGATGAATTTTGCCCGGGACACGGTCCATAATACAATGTGCTCAATCTGTTCCACCTCGACGGAGCAGCAGCAGCAACAGCAACAGCAACAACAACAGCAACAACAACGACAACAACAGGATCAGCCGCCTCGTTCCACGTGTTCCACGGCAACAAGTTTGGCCGTGGATCTGATGGAGACCATGAATGGTGTTCTGAGAGATTCCACGTATCTAGTTGGCGAACGGCTCTCTTTGGCGGATGTGTTCATGGCCATTGAATTTCTACCATTGTGCCAAAATGCTGGATCGGAATGTAGTCGAGAGCGATTTCCCAATCTCCTACGATGGCTCAATACGTGTATCCATCGGAAGGAATTCGTTCGAGTTCTGGGAAACATTCCTCGATTGTCTTGAATTGAATATGTAAAGGATGGAATCAAATCAACCGTCGACGACGATGATGTTGTTGAATAAGATAATAAATGGAGAAAAGTATCAGGCGAGTCTTCCCTTTTAGATTGATTGTTAATCCTTGGGTGGACTATCGTTGCGGTCCCATGGGATCAAATAATAATGGAACATGTTCCAAAGTCGGGTTTGCTCAAGTTCTGATTGGGGACCGTGAAGCGAAAGAAAAGTTTGATTCCTTCAGGGGGACTTGAGCATAATTGAAAGTCAATGCTCGACTTCGTGATTGACAATAAAGTGAATGACGGGAGATCGACTCACTCGAAGTCACCGCCTGTCTATTGCACCACACCTGGTGAGTGCTTAGAATTGCTGGTCTAACGTATAGGAAGTAAACTAGCGAAAATTCACATAAAATGCTTGGATGATTCCTGATCTGTATTTGAGACTCTACGCTAATGATTGACGCAAAAATGATGGAATGAACTTTCTCCGAGAGCCGGCTATTGTGAGTTTGAAGGTTGTTTGAGCCAATTGAATGGAGATCACACCAAGTCTACTACCCACGACTTATAGTTTCAATTGATCTTGCTGGCTGAATTGGCAGTTCGCAAAGAGCTCTATTGGAGGAAGATGTGCCCTAGAATTCTCGAACTAACTTGGAGACCTTGACATGAAAGAGGTTAAATCAGAGTTGAGACGATCACCAGTAGGTAGTACGCTCGTAAAACCGGACTTTCAGCCTCATGCAAATGTTGTGAAGAAAACTCAAGTTTAAATCAAAGCCATGCCCTGTATATTTCAATGTCTTCGTCTTGTGAATTGACGAAAACCTGTTCAAAAGTCCTGTTATAACAATTAACAAACGCAAATGCATTTTAACACAGACCAAGCCACACCAAGAGAAAGTGATCCAGTAAGAAGGCTATTATTTATAAAGCATGGGTGGCTGTTGAAAGGCTCTTTTGGTATGGAAGGCAGTTACTGACGGCAGAGGGCGTAGTCATCAATTGGCGTCAGCTGATGATTTCTAATATAAACTGAAGTAAAAAAAAACACACAAAATCGTTATTAATCTTCTTCTCCTCCTTTTAGTGGAACTTTGGACAAAGCACGAACTTCTGGAAATATGGACTGTCAACGTGCTTCCCGCCAAATTGGCTTCTTCGTGGTCATAGCAACTCTGAGCCAATTTTCGAATTAAAATAAAAAATAAAGGAATGTAGATCTCATTAAATAAAGGTAAAGGATAGAACCTCAAACGATGAGTCAGATCCAAATAAAACTAAACTCATCGTCTGTTCAAAATCCTCGAAAAATCCAATGAAGTTGTAGCTGTTGAATAGCAATCATCAAGTGGAATGATAAAGCCACTGCCTTTCATTATCATAATCATTATTCTTTAATACGACAGATTTGTCATTGGACTATTGGTAGATTCACACATTTACATGATGACGTGTCTTCCCTACTACGATGTCTTCTCAATGAAAATTTTCGATTATTTGGCAACAAGATCTACAACGAAATTTGGAGAATTTTGGATTGTCACCTCAGGTGTGTAAAGTTCGTTTCCAATTAGTATTACGTATAGTGTGATGTCATCCAGGGTTTTGAATAGAAATGCCACTTAAATTGGGCTTGATTTTAATTATGTTATTATTTAAAGACGAATCCTCTTCAAAAGGGTACACGAATCCTGAGAAACAAGAGAAGCATGCTACAAAATCGATCGATCGGTCTAGCTTATCGTCTTGAAAGCCTTTCAATGTCTGCTCGAAGAGAAAGGCGGTCGGTCTGGATTTATGCCAAGTTGAAAACTGAACAACCCTCTCATGGATCCATGATATTATCTGGTGTGCTGAGATTGGTTTGTATTCACGAGATATCTATCGTACCTTCAAGTTTTTCCCATGGACACGATTTCACTCAAATTGGCTGAGGAAAATACCGTAAGTGCGGACATGACCTCTATGTAAGAAGGGCTTTGAGCAACCTGGTTTCCTCATTCGTATTTCCGAGTTAGAATTGTATCGGCTACTGTAGTGAGTGCACCCTACTAGCCTTCACTAGATACCTCAAGTACTTTAGGGTCTCTAGTAGAGCTGGGGCGAGTCTGGACTCGAGTCCGAGTGTACTTGAGTCTTTTGATCGATTTTGGAGAAATTGGCAGGACTCGAATCCGGACTCGTCAAAAAGGCTATTCATTTTTCTACAGATTTGGTCAGGAAACGTGCTTTTCAGAAAAAATCAGAAAATCAAAGGACTCGCCCCAGCACTATCTCACTACATTTTCACTCTACGTCTTTTTGGTGTCTGCTTCTTACTCCCTAAATAAGGTTGAAGCATCGCAAAGTAGTCAGATAATCTGTCAAGCCTTGCCAATAATCCGATAGCCACTAGAAGGGATCATTTTACCTACAAAAGTAACTGGCATATATCTAGACTGAACTTGCTAATAACAATATACAGTCTGAAGCCATGCACATTCGGGCCCCACGCCAATAACAGAAGAAAGCAGATTTGTGGATCAATTCAACTTTCGAGCCTCAAGTCTTGGTGATGAGCTTTGGTTCATATGGCAACCAAGACATCCACACTCAAAACAGGCTTTCTTCAGATATCTAGTTTGCCAGAAGCCTTGGCCATTGTCCCAGGGTCTGCTCGTTGGAACCTTGTCAAACTCGTCCCTCAAAATGGCACCTCGTGAAACAGACGTTGGTTCACAGACTCCCAAGCGATTGAATCGTTTCACCCGGTTCACCAAGTCGCTCACTTTGGGTAAACTACAGATTAATAGATTACATGGGATTATAGCTGAATGAATGACAGGGGTTCTTAATGGCACTGAATGTGTGGTTTCAGGTCGGAAGATGAAGAAAAAGCGCGAGGGTAAAATGGTGGAAACCCTGGATGGGCATTATGACGGAATCAATTGCATGGCCTTGAACGTGGACGAGAGCATTTTAATCACCGGATCCGAGGATAAGAGTGCTAGAGTCTGGATGATTGGCGACGAGGATGAAGAGGAGGAAATGTTCGAGGACAAATGTTTGGGAGTTCTGGAGTAAGTCATATCCATTTCCTTCAGGAATTGTACGAGATCACTTTGGCAAATCGACAATTGTAACACTCCGTGCCAGGCTTAAGACCAGAACTGATCTGAGGGTCCAATTCATCTTTTGATTATTTTTGTCTTTCATGAGATTGGACTTTCTTGTGATAATGTTGAGCGTGGTGATTAAAACTAAAGGTTTAGCTGAAGGCGTTTTTTCAGTTATTAGTGTCATTTTGAGTTTGACAGTAGAGCTAGGATTGATAAGTCAGGGATGGCCGAAAATGAACATTTGATATTTGATTTTATTTATGTCAAATTTATTGTTACGGCTACAAATAAATTACTTCTTTTTTTCCCAGTAAAAGATGCGGAGGATGATCAAGCTGAGATCAAGCTTTTCCCATTTTGTATGGCATTATGTTTCCATCATATAACTATAAGAATTTTCCCGGTTTTTAACCAATGCATGGGAATGAGATCCCAACAAGTCGTGTCATGTCTGGTAAAATATAATGAGTTTGAATAGGCGTCTTTAATTTTGAACTTTCAATGCTAAAATACATTTTTTGCATTGTGAAATACAACGAGTTTGTACATGGGAATTTTGAACCGAATATTTTTGTTTCAATTTATTGTTCCTTAAAAAGAACTGAGTGAATATCAGAACAAATTGAGCTTTTACAAGGGGGACAATATAAAATGTCCCTTCAAAACTAGGTAGCATTATGGGACCCCAGGGAAAGGAACGCCAACATTTTACATCAGCTTATACCTCCAAAACCTTGGACGCTTGAGATAAGAACCAACCAATGATTTGAGGTTGTCGGGTTCTTGTTCTCGACCCCAAGAAGAGACTCAAACAAAGGGTCAATACATTGTGTTGTTAATGTGCGTTTTCTTTACAGAGGCCACAATGGCTACATCACATGTGTGTCCGTCTTGGACCACTTTGTTTATACGGGATCGGCTGATGCGACCATAAAAAAATGGGATCTCATCACCTGCGAGTGTCTCTACACGTACAAGGGACATAATTCCAAGATACACAAGTGAGTCGAGAGGGTCAATATTGACCGAAAGATTTACTAATTGGAACAAAACACACAGACTCAAACGCACCACAGTACATAAAACACCCGAAATAACCATCCTTGATTGGCCTTTATCAAATCGGCCACCACGAGGATGGCATGGTGGGAAACGGAACACCTCAACAGGATATCCGATAAGATATCCCAAATATGTCAGAGGGAACTATTGTGCACATGATATTGTCAACTGTTTCCATTTGTCTATCCACAGGATATTGGTCACAGATGAGCTAATCTTTTCCACCTCACATGATCGCACAGCACGGGTTTGGTACAACAAGGCAGAGGATCACCCCAAGCCTTGCATCAGGACCTTCAAGGTAAAAAAGATAAGGTCGATCGTTCATTGTACGTATGTCACATACTTATACACAAGAGTAGAAAGTTCTCGTGAGCATTGCTTTTCCAAAATGCACTTACGTCCGCCCTATAAGAGCATAATCCTCACAATAGACTTTGAAATTACCATCCACCACTGGCCTTTGAATACCCTGAATATTATGCCATTAACTATATAAGCTTTAATTATGGATGATCGGCCTTTTTCTGCGCTCGGACAAAGTTATGCTTTGAAGAAAATGCACTTGGTCATACTTCATCACATATTTATGGCTACCTGGACAGGAAGCTTTAGGTTCCAACATGGAACTTTGGCCTTTTCTTGACTCATTTATCTCTCGCCGGTTTTTTTGGGTTGTCGAAGGGCCACGCATATTGGAGAGCCATCAAGCTTGAAACAAATTGTTTTAGGGCCACGGTCACGCCGTCTACCCACTTATCTATTTGCCGTATATGAGTGAGGCCAACGAGGAAGAAGACAATGACAGAGCGGAAGATGAATTGATTCATCCATCGGATTTGCTCATCACAGGCTCAGCTGACACCAGCATCAAAATCTGGAATCTCTTCAGCGGCGAGTGCCTCAAGGTAACAACGATTGGCATACTATGTCGTAGTATCTACGTTTACCCTCTGTCTTAGGGCCTTTGGGCCCGAACGAAATGACTTAGAGAGCATGGGATGCACGGGTTCAATCAACCTTTCCTCCCAAGAGGAACCGTCGAAAGGCAGTGAAATGACTTGGAAAGTCAAATGCCCATTTTCGTAATAGGAACGGAGGAACTTGGGTCCTTTTTGGCCTTTGTTCCGGACCAGAAACACGAGCTTTTGGGTGCTTACTCATCATACATAAAAGATTGGGTTCCTTCCAGACGCTGAGGAACCATACGGGGTCAATAATCGCTATGTCCACCGATCCGAAGGGAAAAGTTCTCTACACCTGTGGCTCGGACTCATTTATCAAATACTGGGACATCAAGACAGGGAAACAAATCAAGGTAATTCGAAGAATAGCCAATGAAGCCTTGGCCTCAAGGCCAACAATAGCCTTCCCCCCCCCCTTTCCTACTTTGAAGTGGTTCATTACCCTTGATGGTTGGTTTTGTACTATACCACCGCAGTATACAGTATTGTGTACTTGCGGAGATTTCATGTCACGCTGAAACAACTTGTTAAAAGGACGATTCTAATAGGGACATTTTTTGTACTTGTAAAAACAATTTTCGATGTGCTAATATTGGTTTTAATTCGTTTGGATGGAATTTGATTGGCATTGTTAAGTTCATCTGCAATCCTCTGTTTTTCGGCAATCGTTGTTTGTTTTGTTTTCCAACAATTCCTTGACTTTTTATGGAATTTCGATGGATCATGACTTGTGCTATTTTGATTTTTATAAACTTTGTGCGTCCGGCCATGGTTAGAAAATCCACTTCCCACAAACAAATGCCAAAATGTCATGGAAATTGAATTCATCCTTGCCATTGCTTGGCACACTGTGCCATGTTGAGGTCCGAATACTTTCAAACTTTCTGGAAACAACAAAGAATGTTCCCAGTTTAATTGGACGGCACCAAGCATCCCGATTGATCTTGAAACCCGACCCCAATCTGAGTGAGCTCTATCCAGTTTCTTCACTCGTTCGTCTTTCACAGAGTATTGACGCTCATCGATCAGCCATCGTGTGCATGCATATCAATCATCGACTCATGTACACCGGATCCCAAGATGGTGTAGGTAAAAGCTGGGTCACCGAGTTTGGCGACAACACCGTCAACTACACTGGCCACTCCATGTCAGTGACTGTCATGAAGTTCTTCAAAGGATTGTGTAAGTTTGATACTGAAAAAAAGGCCACTGCATCTCCCGAAAGTGAGTGCTTATCTGTGGCTGTCAGCTTTCGAATTGCACTTTAAAACTTTCTAACAAGAACAAACAGAGCGATGACGGATGATAAACTTGGCATCAACATTTATCATAGCTCGCAAGATTTACTGTGGTGTTTTCTCATTTCTCACTTCCCTCAAACACAACTGGATTTGAAAGTCCATCTTGGCCAATTTCTAGTGATAACCGGATGTGGTGATGGGGTGATTCGTTGCTTCGACGCCAGATCGGGGTATTTGTTGCGCACCTTCTCTGGTCACCCTGGAGCCATAATTGCCATCCAGACCGCAGGGGACAAGATATATTCCGCCACCACCGATGGAACCGTTCGGGTGTTTGATGTGGATTGGAAATTCGTCAAGTAAGGGGTTACAAATCATGGTCTCAATTGTGCTTGTCAGCTTAGTTCATTCTATTTGCAGGGCCTATTTGGCCGTTCTGTCGGGAGAAGTGGAGAATGTATTAGGCGAGGAGCAGGAGCTCTTCTCCGATGAAGAGCCTGAAGAAGAAGAGGAAGAGAAAATGGCCGTTCCACTTGTGGACCCTAACGTGGAAGAGCCCGAAGAAGACGTCCCAGAAGAGAATTTGCTCGAGGAATTGGAGGAGAGCGAAAATGATGGAGCAAATGATGGGGAGGACAAAGAAGAGGGGGATGAAGAGGGGAACAAGGAGGAAGGGCCTGAGGAAGGAGAGGAGGAACAACAAAATGAAGAGGAGACGAAGGACGACGAATTGGATGTGCTCGAAAGCGAACTTCTAGCTCTATGAATGTTAATACGATGTAATCTATTTTTATGATTGACTTATGAGGCAACAAGATCAAATTGGTTTCGGAACAATATAATTCTGATTTATTCTCTAATATTGGCACAGAACATAGAATTTTAGGCTCAATGAAACCTAAGGAAGGGTTCTTAAAGAATAATGGACAATTAGCACTTTCCACAACAATTGGATTCATTTTTCATCAGTTTTTTCTAGGAAGGGAAAAGAGACAAGAACAGGTGATGCGTACTAGAGACTGGCAACAGAACAAGTTTGTCATAACAATGATTGGAGTGAGTACAAGTTTCGGAGAGATTCCACCAATCGCTTGAAATGGATGACTATAACATGGCGATCCTACAACTACATCTTTCCATTACAATCTGGATATTTCTTTCTTCCGATTCTGCCGCTCTTGAGCTGAGCCTCAAATCAAATCAAATAAACCAGGGTGGACCATTTACATGCATCGTATATGGACCGTCTCGGAACTCAGGAACTCAGCCACAGTAACCGCAGTAGCAACAATGTTAGAAAGGTGGCGTAGAAACGGGAAGGAGGGGAAGTACGTAAACAGCGACGCCAAATGTGGTCAAAATATGCTTGATGGATGGTATTGGGTAAGAAGGTAGAATAGCTTTGTAATTGGATCCAAGAGTTCATGTGAGACCAGGGTGGAACCATTCATTCATCAGTGGTGGACAACGTCGATGAACAACAACCGGGACGATCGGGTTGCAGGTGGAGATCTTGATCGAGAAGGGGCAAGCTAGGAGAGAAGATAATGACTCGGGAAGGTTAGGAGAATGAATACATGTGCAGATTGCATGCTCCTAACTACCATATGGACAAGGGTTGGCACTAAATCAATCAGGCGAACCAGGGCATCATCATAGGGTGACGTATTATGATGCTCGATTAATCTCTCGTGTGGATCAATCAAAAGGGTAAAATCATTGAATGATGAAAAAGGTCAGAGAACGACGACGTCATTGTTGAAATAAAATAATTACTGACTGAGTGTAACTTAGACCTTCATGTGGCTATTTTCTCAAGATTGTTGATTTGTCAAGCGTGATGGAATTTTACAAAAATATTAGACTTGTTTAAACCAATGCTATGACAATACTGTAAGAGGGGCTTTCAGAAGAATAGCCTTCTTTTCAGCATAGTTCGTCAAAGTCCAATTTGTAGAAGTGATTATTTTTTTCCTGAAATAACAGAAAAGTGTGCTACCAAAGCTAATGTTTAGTCACCTTGTGATTTCCTAGCAGTTCTTGTCCATTTTGTTGGTGAAAGACAATCATCTTGTGTTCTGAAAGGAGAGAGTAAGAGGAAAATGAGGTCACAGCACTGCAATGCCAATATTTGTTCCAATCATTGTTCCACACTGACCGAAAGAGGGGTTGATTTAGAAGTCATTGCCATTTCCATAGTAGTCTTCAGCCGGGGCGACCACCACGCGTTTTCCAAACCTAAATGAGAATTCAAGATTAGTCGTGAATCGGGATTGCTTTGTTATATCCGTGGGAGACGACCACATCTATTGGTCCCTGTAGCAAAACGTGGCGCACTCTTTCTTTCAAATTGATCCCAGCCTTGAATGCCAATCATTTGCCATGCTTGAAGGCAGCAAGACGAGTCAAAAGGGAAGCTACATACACTATTGGTTTGCATATAAACTCTTTCAAACAATGATCTACATACGTACTACTAATACACATATATATTTAGATGGGTTTACTCTAGAGTGAAGATGGATTGTCTTGCAATGGATATTGTGTAATCTTGCGGTGAGAACAAGTGTGGTGTCAGGAAAAACAAGGGTCATGGAAGTAGGGTTGGTCCCTGGGGAGAAATTCTATTACTTCCACCGAGAGCCCGAAGACGTTGGAGAAGGATGAGGAGTAGGGTTCCATTTCATCATCACCATCATCGATGTGTCTTGGCTGGGTTGTCCCAATTAATCAACGCTGTGGTCCAATAAAGATCTCAAGCATGCAGGGTTAGCCAAGGAACAGAAACATCAAAGTGGTGATTGGGTTAGGGAACAACGGGATCCTTTCGCGTCGAAATGAATGATGTTAGCGGGATAAACATCTAATTACAATCTACGGTTGGGTATTGTTATTCCAAATTCGTCTTCTATTTATGTACGTTATATTTAGTGCATAGTAAGATGGTTGCATTCGGTCACATCTGGACTCGCCATCTAATCTCACCTGGGTCGGCCTAAATCAGAGTAATGATGGCGGATCTGAGATAATTTCATGAGGGCAGATGCCACATCTTCCCGTCTGGTTCTATCTTGGCTCCGCCTTAAAACAAGGCCAAACAATCAAATGGGCGACGTTCGAGTGACAGACAATTGGGACCCCTTTTTTAGTATTGTTGAGTTTAATCAAACTTGGGGTAAGTTGGTATAAAACTGTATTGGAAATTCTTTAGTGTTTATGTAAAGACATGAGTGTACATAAAAGAATGATTTAGAGGCAATTATAAGCATATGATGTGGAGAAGCTTTTTCAAGATATTTGACTTGAATGATAAAAGTAAGAATGATGTCAAATGACCTGATTTAAACCCAATGGATTATCAAAATAGCATTAGAAAGAAGGTTAGGGTTAATTGTGTCTCCTTCGAGCTCAAGTATGATCTTGAGCTTCTTAATTGAAATATGCTGCTGTTTTTATTCTAATTTTGGGACAATCGTCACCAACAATGGGCTAGCTAGGTAGCCAATCAGTCACATCATGAAAAATCTTGCACTTTCCATCAAATTCAGAGTGAACACTTCACGTTGTTCACCCACAATGATATCCAATTTTTGACATTTCGGTGCCCATCGTCGACATCCCCCAAGGAAAAAGGCCGTTCCATGTTCAAGAAATAATCAAATTTTCCTTCAAACTGGAGAGGAATGAGCGGCATTCCAATCCTCGGAGGGTATTTCCTCATTACTAGACCAACGCCTCAAATTGTCATGGATCTGAATTAAATGATATCTGAGTGTTGCTTGTCTCACTCACCTTGGTCGAGCAGCTTGCGAGTAGTATTGGTCGAGTTTCTGGAGGTATTCCAGTGCCGAGCGCATGCCCGCCCCTTCCTCTTGAGGCGAGGGGGCGGACTGGGCACGCCCACTCATGAGGGTCAGAACAACAGTACACACAACAAAGAAGGCGGCAATCAGGGAGGAGTAACTCAAATTCATTCTTTTGAACTCGTTTGTGTAGTTTGGAGGGTCGGGTGAAAAAAGCTCGTCGAATGGCAAGCAAGAGGGAAAAAAGGCGAATGAGGAACCCCAACCTTCAGGGCTCGCTTTTATAGCAACAAGTTGTTCCACGTCGGTTCTCGTCGATCGTTTCGTCAAAGCGTTCCAAATCTGAGTGTTTCAAAATGGGGAAGGAGCGACCAAGGGCGAGGTAAAGAGAGAATAAGGCACGCACACACGCACACACGCACACACGCACACACGCACACTGACTGAGAGAGCCGGGTTAACCTTGGGTTTTATTGATATTGCGAGTGGGGAATGAATTTGGCATAGTTGAATGCTTCGAAGTCATATTGATAGATCTGTTCCACTCTCCGAATGAGATCTGAATCTATCGATGACAAGACTCTTTCATGTTGCTCAGAATAAGTCTTCGTTCCATTGGAACACGTGGAGCAGTTTTCTCTCTCATACGCCATAGTCCGGATGAAATCCGGTGGCAAGCCTAGGATTTGTAGGAACAGGATGACATCGCTCTCCATGGTCTCGAGTCGTCCAATGAAGTCATAGGAGACTTGACAGAAGCTCATTGCAATGAATTGGGGCCGGATATGAATGTTCATATTGAAAAGATCCCTTCTTCCACTTTCCACCACGTGTTCCAAGAAGCTGGTGAAATTGGTGGAATTATGGCCCACCATGTCATCAAATCTATGCTTCGCCATCGCAGACACGTTGTAATATTTGTCCCGATAGGCAGAGATTAATCTGCAATCAAAATGAATCGAAAAGTTTTGAAAACCGAGTTTTGAAAAATACACCCAGAATGATTTTGATTGCTTGTACACTTTCCTTATGTGTATAGTTTCCCTCTATCATTGGTGAATTGTTGTGAAAGTGACGTTCCAATAGTAGATGAAAAAAAAGTCTACCGAACAAAGAAATATCACGTTAACTTTCATGAGGATCCTTTCCAAGTTGCATTTTTTGCACCTTGAAATGTGAGGATCCTTTCCAAGTTGCATTTTTTGCACCTTGAAATGTCAAATCTCCATTCTTAGATAAGTATATTTTGTCACCGTTGGGATCACTTGAAATATGAGACCAGGGTGCTGGAGAAATATTATTCCGTTGAGGCACTTGTGGTCGAACACGAAGCATTTGTTCGTATTAAGAATTCTTAATTTTCAAAAAATGGAATGACGTTATTTGTAACAATGACTTCTTTAGCCAATTTTCTTCGGTTAGGGGACTGATGCCATGCTATTGTTAAAAAGTCTCAAAATTTTTGAAGCACACTGTATTTTAAACTTGTTTTCGAACTTTTGGTCTTTTGGACTGTGTTGCATCCACACTTTGTTAAGTTACGAATAGACCCGAAAACTTATCCTTAGATACGTGTACGTATATCAGTCATCATAAAATCACATTAATTGATGATATCAGCACCAAGGATCTTAAAGATTGCGGCATTTTTCTTTCGAGTCGACATTTGTAAACAAGGAAAACGTCCTCAGCTTCGGTTTGTGCTTGAGAAATTTGAATCCAAATCAAATCCGAATCCAATCTCAGTTTTCATTACATACTTTGCAGATTCAGTTTAAGCTCAAGATCATACTGGAAATTTCACCTTTGCCACGGATGCCGCACAAAACTGACTTTGGTGAGGTTGCTTTCACGGATTCGGCTTACCGGGGCAATCTCCTGAAACTGACGAACCACTTGCTTCCGCTCAAAATTTATTCCGTGCCATTGGGCCAATATTTTCAACAAAGTTGTCGATCCACACTGCAAAAATGACGTAATTCAAATAACCAGTTTAGCTTTATCATTATCCTGAGTCATGCAAATCCAAGGATATTTATCTAAGTCAGGATCTCATTTTTGAAATCAAAGCAACCCTCGATTGGTCTCTCTCGTTTCAAAAGCATCATTTACAGTCCCCACTCTGATGGCCTACAAGTGTCAAGTTGAGAGAGAAAGATTCGTGTGAACTCTGGTTCTTGATTGATTGATTGAAACCAGAGACAAGATCTTGCACGTGTCAGCCCAACCAATTCATGGGAATGTCATTACGACTGTACAAAATCGACGAGATTTGTTAGCAAGATTCACATTGTGGAGTATAGAGAAATTGACAAAATTAATTGGTTAACTTAGGCAATGGCCAAGGCGGATGTACGGTAGACGAGATTTGTTAGCAAGATTCACATTGTGGAGTATAGAGAAATTGACAAAATTAATTGGTTAACTTAGGCAAAGAAGTCCAGACCTAAAATGGAACAATGATTGATTAAATTTGCAGCTTTTTGAATCGATATTGATAACAACAACTTAGCGCACATGATTACAGATAACATTCTAACACATCATGTACAACCTTAGCTTTTAAGCACTTTCTGCATGTATGTTTATGATGCAAAGTAAGACTTCTTGAATTCTTTGGTTGAATTATACTTCAGCTTCTTCGTTGGGTCACCCATTTTAAATTCCGTTTGAACAATGTTCCACAGCAGAGCATTTTCTACTTTAGATCAATGGCAACATATTTCTTGCAAGAAAACCATTTTTTTTTAGAAAAAAAGGAAATTTGATGCGGGTTTCTTGAAACAATTGTATACGTGTGCAAAAGCCGAAAAAAACTAATTGAATTACAATTTGGAAAGTATATATTTATTAATAAAAGCTTGAGAAAGCAGTTGTAATTGTGAGCAATTACGTTTAGAAAGTAATCGACACGAGTGTGACAAAGCTCAACAATGACAATGTGTGTTTTGAGCGAGAATTTTCCAAGATGTGAAATGGAACTTAAGTTTATATGGTGAATAACAGTTCAATGGAGACACAACATACCCTAAAAATATGTTCAATAAAAAACGTGAGTAAAAACACATCACTGCTCACTTTTGGTACGAATTTCAGCGCCAAATTTGTGTCTCGATCGATAATGAAATGACGTAAATCCTCGGAATGAAAGAGATGTGGATGGGTTTTAGATATCTTTGAGCACACTTTCTTGATCCGAATTTTGTCCTTTTCAAGTTGTGACAATCTTGTACGGTTTAGCAAAGGTTCAAAAGTTGACTTGTCCAAGTGCGAAGTCTTTAGGCTCAGACTCGTTTGCTCCCATTTTAGTACGGATGTCAACATTAAAAGGAACAATAGTAGAGCCAACACTGCAACGTTAGGAATGAACACAATTAAGATCATTTTACCCAAAATGAGTAGAGCTGAAAAGCTTACTTGGGATGATCACTTTTTGACAACAACACAAGGATGGGTTAAGCATTGCGACTTGGCTCTTTTGAACAAAATACAACCATCCAATGTTTGGCTATTCGCTTTATTCGTGCAAATTTCTGGTAAAGAGGAAACACGTGATGCGGTTTTCAAACAGTTGTGCCACTCAAACTCGTAAATGAAAAAGAGACTGTTCCCTTTGCCACTGCGTTTAGTATACTTTGTATGTACCATAAAAATTATAAAAAAGAGGGAAAAGGATGGTCATTTACTTTACCAAAACTATTTGAAAAAGAAGCATAAAAATATGATAATGCTTTGGATCGAAGATATCAAAATTATAATAGTCAAATATCCAGGCCCTTGCTTGTACTTTTGCATATTTTTTGATGTCAAGGCTTTTAAAAAGAAGGCGGAAAATCACATTTCTGTCAGAGCAACCGTTCACCTAGATTTTGGTGTTAAGCTTTCAGCACTAGTCTCGAGCATGGAGTACTCCATGTCTCGAGACACCTTTACTGATATCATGACGAAGAAAAGGTTGAACAGATGACCAAGTAGATTCGAATGATACCTTTGTCTTCAAAGCGAAGCCAATGAGGATTAATTTGGAGAGCTAAATATTGAATACTTTTTCCAAATTGTAACGACCGTTTTATTCACAAAGACTAAATGCTTTTTATTAGTGACACAAGCACAAAAATAAACCAAATATGTTAATTTCGTTGCGTTTGAAACTGTGGTTGGCAAATTGTGAATCACCGTCAAATTAAAAGATGGACTCACATCGGTCGTTTTCATTTGGTATCGCCAAAACCATTTATTCTATCCAAAAAGTGTACACCATACAAACAACTGACTAAAAAACAACTCAATCACATTTGGGTCCAAAACCTCGCGTAGGGAACTCCAAAGAAGCGGGTTTAGTCATGTGGTAATCACAAGATAAAATTCCAATTTTCTAGATCAGCTGAACAAATTTCAGACGGAAATTCGTAATTGTTAAACATATTAGCTAACATGATATGTTATAAATGTGGCTGGCCTTTAATTGTAACGATCTAATTTTCTTGTTTTTGCATGCCATGTTCTCATTGAAACATTACTTTGGCTACATTTTATAACTTTCCTAAGCCAAATTTTGCGCCAGAATGTGATAAATTCACGCCATTTGCCCAGACCTGCTAGTCACAGAAGTTGCTAATTTGAGTAAAATGAACGGTTTAGATAATGCAAATTTTACGTTTTCTTTTGTAGTCAATATCTCTAGCACTCCGCGGTGGGGTTTGATACGATACGGCAATAAACTTCATATGGTTCAAACCAATCCAAAAGGATATGAGAATTTATAAATTTTCCTCGAAATAACAATTGCTATTGTCCTTAAGTACGCCTTGACATAAGTGCGGGGAACTAATAGGTGGAATCATGCCCGTGATGAAAAATTGGAGGAAGCTTGAACCCAAGAGGTTATTAGCCTTCATGTTTTGAAAAGGTGCTCTGTGGTGCTCTGTTCTATGCAAAATATTTTGCACAATTTGAATTCCACCGTTCGTTCTTGTGGGGCAAAGTGAGGAACTCATTCCACCGCTAGTCCTTATCAAAGTATAGAATGGGGGTTCTTTTTGCAATTCCTTTTTAATGTAACTCCAGCATGATTTTCCGATTGATAGCCTCCTCATGACTGAGTTTATATATTTGCAAGTTCACTCTGGATATCAATTGAAGTACTAATGGTGACCGGACAACTCGACCCAGCGGAAACTCGGTCCAGCGGACAACTCGACCCAGGACAACGTGACCCAAGAGACAACTCAACTAAGTACAATCATTAAACACAACAAATTGACTAAAAAGCATGATTTTGGAACAAAACTAAAGCTTGATGAGTGAACTTTCAATTTACATGCAGAGATGTTAGCATCAGTAAAGTATTAAATAAAAGAAATCTATTTTGATTAAGCCATTATCAAACTTGATTTACACACCATGATTGATGTAAGCATAACTTGCATTCAAAGTTCAAGTGATGAATTGTGTAAAACTTTTCACATTTTGACATGTTTTACTTCACAATTTCAATTTTGCTTCATAAGCATGAGCTTTTTGTAAGCCAACATGTTGGGCTAAATTTCCATACTGGGCTGAGTTGTCCGCTGGGTCGAGTTGTCCAATGGGTCGAGTTGTCCGCTTAGTTGAGTTATCTTGGGTCGTGTTGCCCTGGGTCGTGTTGTCCGCTGTGTCGAGTTGTCCACTGGTTCGAGTTGTCCATTGGGTCGAGCTGTCCCGGGTCGAGCCCTTCGTTGGGTCGAGTTGTCCTGGAACCAGACCCAAAAGAAAAGAAAACGAACCAAAAAGTAATTAGAGGTTGTAAAAAGGAAAGAGACTTATTGTTGCGTAAGTCCTTTGGTCGCTCTAATGGCATCATTTAAGGAACACAATGCAATAACAGTACTTTTTTCAAAAAATAGAACAAACTACTACTTCCATTCCTTACTATTACTAATTTTGTTACTGTTACCCTGAAGGTGCGAGATTTATTCCTAGTGTGTCAAACAAAACATATGCGCTAAAACATTGAAACATTTGGTGAAGTTCTCTCTCTTGGTATGTTATCTACTCGATTCGAAAGTTCATTGCAAGTAGGGAAGAAGAGTGCAAAATTTGAAATGAAATAGACGACTCATTGGCACAACGTAGTACGTACCCTCCTTTTGGCAAACAGGCCTTTGGAAGTGGAGCTAGTAGGCTGGGGGTGGCAAATGAATGGAAGTAAGAAGATATCCCAGACCTTGCAAATGCACTGTTGTTGATCTAGTCTGCCAGTAGAAAATGCTTCCTCCAATGAAATTGAACTATCCGTATAACTGAATTTGAAAACTGTTTATTGCGAAAAATGATCCAATCTACTTCAATAAATAATGAACCGATCCCAGCACAAACTCTTTAATAAAGAAAAGGAATACTGTGCGACACATGTGCGAAATGCACATTCTATTTATGTGGGTGTGGGGTTTATTTGCCATACCATGGGCGAATGTGAAAACAAACAAACAAAATTGTAAAAAATATTTGGGAAGCCATTTTAAACCCATTGCACTCTCCAAGTTTCATGTACGTGTAAATGAGTAGTTTGAAGCAATTGCAAATGTTTTTCATGACCCCGAAAACAATATAATCTCTTCAGAAGTGGTACAAAAATCATCCTGCTCTAAATGATATCCTTCTTATACGAATCTAGATGTAAATACCGAGCAGGATTATCGAATTCTATCGAGCTTGGATTAATCAAAATGTTTTTAACTCTGGACAACTTTTTAGTAACACCCTAATAATTTTTTTTTATTGATTCTCTCGTTGATTTCTTTTTAATCCTTGTTTTACTCTTAGATTGACAGTTTTTAGAAAAAGGATGCATTGAAAAATGGGTGAAAAGAATTCCGAACAAACAAATTATCGGCTTTTTACGTTCATCAGAAACTCTTCAATGTTGAATTTTTCTTATATTCTTTTTATTGAAAAGTGATTTTTCTTTGGGGGCTTGTTTTGAAATTTGAGGGAAATTAATTGATTGTTGCGAAACATGTTTGTGAATGGTAGTAACTCACGGTCAAATTCTGGCATCCCTGGAAAAGCGTAAGTTAATTATTTTTGAAATAATATTTGGTGGTAAATTCGCTGTGACTAAATTCATGGCCTGGATGCCTGGTGACTCAACCTCGAAAAAAATGTTCCCTTTTCGGTAAACATATGTTTTTTAAAGTTGGAGAATGGAGAAGGGACTGCAAGTGTTCAATCTTATTTGTAAGTTTTCGCTTTTTTGAGGTCAAGTTCCTACACAATGATTGTCATATATAATGGATCAAATAGATCAACTAAAACCCTGAAAAAAGTAACCTTTGAGAGGTGTTAAACGAAAGTTACAAAACGGCTTTTTTTAAGCATTCTCAAAATGCTTTCAATTTTTATCACCTTTTTCTGCGGAAGATATGGAATGTTGCCACCCATTCTTCCAAAATACCTTAAAAAACCGTATACTGAAAAATGATTTCAAGATCGATCAAAGTGTCAGACAATTAGATGATTTTTTATCGTCGATCCTACAAATGTTCTGTAAGTTCAAGAACCCCAAGAAATCATCTTAATGCAATGCAAACAAGAAAATGGCCTAAACCCCAATGCTTATGTTTATACACCTGTTCAATTGATGAAAGATTCGTGCACAAATAATGAGCTTAAACATTTTGAAGGGAAATCCCAGTCTTTTTATCGTTGCGAAAAATGATTAAAATGAGAGGTTGCGCGATAATGTCCAATTCAGATGAAGAATATCATATATTTTTCCTTTTAAATAAAATCCAGCCAAATAATTTATATCAATACCATGGCTGTGGGTCAAGAAGCGATATATAATAATTCATAAAGTGGAAAACAAGGAGCACCTTATGTTCCATTATTTAATGTAGTAAAGAACCAAAAGACTGGACGTAAGACCAGTGCGGCAATGCAAACTATACATTGCAAAAACACTGTAAAATGAATATTTTTTGTTTATCAGGTTTGAACTTTCTCGGGTTATAAGCAGCATCTTTAAGTGCAATCTTGGTAAATTTCTCAATTATGAGGAAAAGGGAAGAACTAAGTACCTCATAGTTGTATCAGATGATTTTTGTGATTGTCGACTTCCCATTTGGTTTTCCAGCCGGAAGATATATCATTGCACCCATTCTGCTCAACTTGGGTCAGATCAATGTTCGAGGTTTGGTAGCAAGTATTATTTTCTGATGTCTAACTTCTTATATACCTCATTATTAATACATAATAAATCGACAAAAAGAAACAGGGGACAGAGAGACAGAACAATAAATTGATAAATGCTGCGTTATTTGGGAGACGTTTTTGCCATAATTTGTCTAAATACCAAATGAGAAATAATGTTCCGCGATTGCCCATTGATCACACAACTTGACATATCTTCATTTCACACAAACACAAAACAAATATCTTGACCAATTTGACTACGATGTCTTTGATTTAAGTGTGTGACGCAGCTTTAATAATGCGATTACTGTAAGAGATCACTTTAGGGTGATTTCTGAAGGCCAATTTCCAATTATGTCCAAAGTAGTAAAACGCAAATACAAGGATACAATACGCCAACAAACCTGCAGCAAAGACAATTGAAGCATGTTGAAAATAATTTGAGAAGTATGTGGGACGATAAACCTTGAAAATGTACTCATTGGTCAAAAAAGCCACTGGCCCATAAATTAAGCCATAATCTAAAACACTCAAAAGGATCGTATTTGGAATTCCTCCATAACGGTCCATCACTGGAATCTCGGACGAATCTTTGGAATGATTCTGAATGTCGGGACTTCCTCGATAAAAGGCAAAGGAAACTAAGGACACCAAATTGGTAAAGCTGAACACAGTAAATGTGCCAAACATCAGTTTCTGATAGACGAGAATCAAGCCCATGGCGATCAAAAGAACCAAAGGGAACGCATAAGGAGCATGTAAAAGAGCACTGGAGATGAGAAACATCTTTGGACCCAAAAGGGAACAAATAGCGAGCATCTGGATCAAAGTTCCAACCATTGAAGGTGCCACTGGGAATCGCTTCTCATTCTTCACATGCCGCACGGTGTTGATGACGCCAACCAGCGAGGACAATAAGGCCACGGTGAACAAGGCTTGACCGGAGATCCCAATCTGGTATTGAATAATGTTGGCGAAAAAGGCCTTTAGCCTTGGGTACTCTTGGCTCGCGAGAAATAAGGTCATTTGAATCAGGATCTGTGGCACTCGCTCAACAACAGTCTCAATGATTTGAATTCGGTTATAATGGACTTGGATCGATTTGGAGCGGTGTTCCAAGGACTTCATCTTGATTCTTCTCCACTTCATCGCTTTAGTACGCTCCTTTTGAGCTTCGTTTAATTCTTCAGGCGTCTCCAATAAGTGGGTCATGTCTAAGCGGCATTTTTCTTGCTCTTGACGCAAGTCGAAGGTCGTTTTGGCACGTTCCAGTAAGGCAAAATGAACAGGAAACAATAATGACAAGATTCGGGCCAATTTTGGAAACGGAGTCGCGTCTCCATAAAGTGCCATTTCTTTCAGTTTTGTGGCAGATAATACGAGGATTCCAACCTGGCTTCCAAACAGGATGCACATGAGAAAGCCTCTGATGGCGTCCAGGTTGATGTTCCCAATGGCAGCAAAGTGGTGCTGGAACAGCTCCTCCGAGATGTAGTGAAGAATGCAGATGATCCCAAAGTCTTTTAAGACATCAAAGTAGAACAGTGTTATCTTGATGAGAGGTGGGATGGAATGGACAAAGAAATTTTGCGATATGTGGGTTTGCAGGAAGGGGTATTTGATCATTTTCTTGTGGAGAACTTGTCGAAGCTTCATTTTGAGGAGTGACAGTTTTCCTTGTTCTACGATGGAAAGAACCCATTTCAATATTTTTGGATCACATTGCGTTTTCCAATGGTTAATAGCAAACCCAATAGCCCTGGTATCGTCAGGATTGTCAGTGCACTGCTGACCAAGTTCAAAATAATAAGTCTTGAGAACAATCTGATTCACGGCCTTGTAGTTCCAAGTCGGTAGGTTTTTGATGATCCAAAAGAAGTCCTGAAGCTTTTCATTTTCCCGTGATTCCAAGTACAGACCTTTAATGATGGAATCGGATCCTTCTATCTCTCCTTTAGGTCCGGCGCTTTTGACCAAAGCGTGTAATGCTCGAGCTAATGGGTAGATGTTTTCCTGGTCATTGGACAACTCAATTTCGTTTGTTTCCGTTTCAACCCTGACAATGAGTTTCAGGGTGATCCAAACGCCGAATCCCAAGAGGCAGTACAAAGTCAATCCGACGGACAGCAGTGTCAAAACGAGTCCAGAGCCCCCCTTGCAAAGCTTTGGGTCCTCATCTGACCCATCTTTGCATTCCCAAGTCTCTGTGCATAAGTCATCCACATGGATCTCATCGCCATTCTTGCATTCCCAAAAGTTGCATTCCAGGAGAGGCTCTCCTTGACATTCTTGGACCACTGTGGACACTCGCTTGTAATTGGTCAAGAAATTATCGAATACAAACTCACTTTGGGGCAAATCCACTTCAGAAATCACACGAATTTTTGGGATGTAGACGCTCCGCAATTTAAGGTCAGACACGGTCTTGAAATCAAAGAAGTTCCCAAAAGTTGGTCTTGAAAGGTGATTTTGCCAGGGCGGAGATGGCGGGCTCTTAAAATCGGAATAATTCCAAACTAGAGTGGTAACGTAGTCTCCATCTAAGGTAACTAACTCTAGTTCCTGTCGAAGCAAGCGTCCAAAGTTGACTTTGCCCTCTTGCATTCCGAAGGAAAGCTGAACCCTCAAATCATCATGTTTCTCAAATCCTCGGCGAGTGTATTTTGGGCACACTGAAATGTTGATAAGATCATTGTTCTTGGCAAAGGGTAAATAAACCAGGACATGCGGGCAAAGGTTTCTACCTGGAGGACATAGGGGCAACACACAAGGTCGATCTTCCAAGAACCCCATGGCACAATTGGGTTCACACGTGCGAGATCTCCTTTGACGAGGCATGTTTTGGAAATTGTCCGTACAAGTCTGGGAACAAGATGACCAGGGAGTCCATTGCCCGTATTGTTTTTCTATAAAAAATAGGACAAAACTGAAATTGATATATCCTCCATGGAACTTTTTTTTCTTCTATTTGTTCCGTATATTACCCGATGGACAATGAGACAAGGGTCCCGTACAAGGTTGCAAAACGGTCCTCGAATGCTGACATTGGGCGTTCTCTTTCCTTTCAACATTTTGGCAATTCACGGTCTGAACTGCCATGACCCCTTGGCCGCATTTTACTGAACAATCACCAGAGACGAGACTGTAGTCGCCTAATTTGGAAAGAAGTGAGATAAAGTATGTGGACCAATGTGAGGGCATATTTTGATCATTCTACTTACCCTCTGACGGATTGTTTGGATAGCCTTCATCGAGTGAACTCAAAGGCTCAAGAGGTTCTTCTGTCCAGTTGAGTATATATTGGGAAAAGAGCTCGCGAAACAATCTCTCAGTTGTATTTACAACCTCACCAAATAGTAAACTCTCGTAATCCTCCAAGTCTAAAAGGTTGAATTAGATGAATTTGCTCGACAACGAACCCAACTGAATCAGCTTACCCAAATCCAATGAGATATTGAACCTCTCTTCTATCGATCTTTTAAAGGCATTGACGTTTTCAGCCTCGTCTCGGATGGACCCCACATAAAATGAACCTAAGTGAAAAGCCAACAGGTAGAGTAGAGAAAATCCAGGAAAATTATTTTGGAATAGAAGTTTTACCCGGTGGGCCCATGGGTCCCGGGACACCGGGCAGGCCTTGTCGTCCAGGTTCTCCAGGTTCTCCAGATTCGCCTGGGTATCCTGGACGACCTGGACTGCCATTCCAGCATTCGCTGTCCGGTCCACGATCTCCCTTCTCTCCAGGCAGACAAACCGGTTCAGTAATATTTTCGTTCTCGTCTTCAAATGGATCAAATGTTGTTGTGGTTGTTGATGGTGAGGTTTGGCTTACTGTATCCTTTTTGTCTAGAGACTGATTTGTTGTTTCTGTAACATCATCATTTGTGTCTATTAAGGGAGCGGTTGTGGGGGTTTGGGCCAATGCGACACAGGTATAAATCAGGCACATGCAAGTAAGTGCTCGACGAAGGCTATTGGAGTTGGTAGTAGGTATCATCCTCCCTCAATCCTGCATTAAATTCGGCGTCCGTGTATTTCATAAACTGGAGGATCAAAATCCGCTCTATCAAGTCATGTAGTCTGACTTCTGGGTCAAATCCCGGAAACCCAGATCTGCCTGGGATTCCGATCCCACCTGGGTTCCCAGGTAATCCTGGTCGGCCTTTTTCCCCAGGTATACCCGGTGGACCTTGAGACCCGTTATAAACTCTGCCGGGTTCTCCCGGAGGACCTTTCGGGCCAATCAATGTCTGGCAATGAACCCAGTAGATGGCACAAATGTGGAATAAGATGAGAGACACAACTCTTTTAGACAACCATATTGACATGCTTGACGCTCCTCATTGATTTTTTCTGTGCACTATATTTTTTAGATGTTATTACACGACGTTGTTCACAACCTACACGCGTGACTAGGGAATATCACTGTGGTGATAAAACTCTCCGTTGGCTCTCCGTGCTATGAAAAATACACATTAGAGAACAAATACATCTGTAACTAGATGTCGTGATGCGATGTTTAATTGGATGAAACGTATTCCTTGAAAGTGAGACAAAAAGCTCAAGCATACAAGATCAATTTCACTCCATATTTCGACAGATCTTAAAAAATACGAGATAGAACCACCGTTTCATCAATCTATTTGAGAAGGAAAGCAAAATACTGCTATGCATAAAACAGTGACAAGAACAAAATTCTTTAATCTGAAAACAAGATAAATTCATAGACCAACAGATCAAATATTAGTATCAACATTTGGGTAAGTTATTTTCCCCTTTGTTCCAGTCTCAGATTGTTGGCAAAAGGCTGAAATTTTAAAACTAGTGTGTGCTCTGTTTTCAAAATCAATTTGTGCAAAAATTTATTCACCGTATGGTTTTCGTGGAAACAAGTATTATACATGTGTTTCTGTGCTGCACGTTGCTTATTATCATTCTATAGACTGGGTTTCCTGCGTTTCAGGGAACTTGTGTCAGGTTTCAATTCTGGCCTGAACTTGCTTCCCCAAAATGCATTCCAATTCGGTCGGGATTTCCTCTTACTCTTCCAGTCGCCATGAAACGATTACATAACTAGTCTTTACCATCTCATCCATCTCATCCCATGAATTGGCAAGCCTCATCTAACGGAAGAAACAGACCCGTCTCTCAAGAAACCTAGTTTTCGTGTTCGCATATTGATCATATCACTGTTTTGAACACAACGTTTGGCTGAAAATAGGCATAGGAAGATATATCCAATTACTATTCATGGCAATCTCCTGATCAAGTGAAGACGACGTGCCCATTTTTGACCAGGCAAATGTGAAACTATTCCTGAATCTGGTTCTAGGAAGTGGCTGTTGACACTTTATTTTCGATAAGATGGTTGCAATTGCTGATATTTAATGTTGGGAGACTTGCCTAATTAGGTGTTCAAAATAGTTGCCTGTTTTGTTGCAATTGTGGCAGCCGAGTTATGAGATTCAAAACGAATAAAAAAAAAACTATTTATTGCGAGATATTTCTCATTGGATCATAGGTCTTTTACAATGTTTACAGTATATACATCTATTTCGTCCCATTCTGGGTTCTGGGGCACTTGTTCTTTCTTTGTGTGATAACAATGAATGTTTTTTTTTGCATTGTTTTTTCACAGACGTTTTTGAAACGCCAAAATAAATGTTATATAACCCCAGCATTAACAAAACGGAAAACTTAATTGCATACCCGGTGGGTTCAGGTTAAAAATCAATGTTGTGGTTGAGGTTACATTCTGAATTGAAAACTGCTTTCCAGCTGAGCTTGAGCCTCGAAATTTCAAGTTTTTTTCGAACCAAATGTTTGTTTATCATTGTTGTATTTTCCTTACACACCTAGCGAAGATCACCTAAAAGGATTGACGGAACCTTTCCCATTTCAAGGAATTTGGGAATTTTCGATAGACCAAAGCTAGTTTTATGTGAAATGACTTTCCTGATTGTTCAATTTCTAGCGCCATCTAGGAGCGCAACTTCAGAAACACTCGAAGGCTCTCAAATTGATGGAGTGAGAAAGGAAAGAGACCGAGTGATCAGGGCCTTAGTTTGTCCTTGACCCTCCTAAAATAACAGGCAGCTCTGTTCGGAGGGTCCTCTTGTGGGATATCCATCCCTTAATAGTTGATCTGTCTTCATACAGTTCACAACTGAACACATGATGGGCTTGTAAAGCGTGATTTGCCATCCTAATTGAGGGATGGCGGTGCTATCAGGAAGTGGATCAATACTAGGTATATTCGAGTGAGGAGTCGATGCGTAAGAATGAAGACAAATGTTTGCATCGTTGTGTTTCGAGGATAATGAAGATGTAGAGTAGATCTCATATTTAACCATACCTTCCACATTCGGTGAAACGGCCCACTTTAGAGCATTCTTCGTTGCTTCCCTTTTTATCCCCTCCATATGTACTTCCAAGCAAGGACGATCATGTATGGCCGGCCCCTACTGAAAGTGAACCAGGAAATTCGCTTCTCAGCCTCTAAATTGGTCCAATAAGTATCTTTCCCTCTCGAATGCGAGCGAGAGAGAGGGTCTTACCTTATTCCCTGAGCTCGGTTCCATACAACTAGCATGCAACTAAAACAATAGTCATGTTGAGCTAAACCCAATACAAGAGGACATAACATTTTAAAGCAGGCATTGCATAGGTATCTTGCAAATAAAGCCAAGTTATTTTTATCTTTGTGTCAATCCTGCGTCATTGAAAGAGATAGAAAATGAATTAAACCAAACAATTTAGGAAAAGTCAATCTACTCCAAAAACAGCAACACTTGAGAGTTCTTGAGAGAGGTAACCAGTTTGATTCTCCATTTGGCTTTTCCCAGGGAAACCTTTATGCATTATCAACCAAACTATGACATTACCCATCTGAAAATGGGATCACTTGAAAGAAAAGAAAGGAGGTTCATAACAAATCTGTTGTTCTGTTCTTCTGCTACAATATCAGCAGCCTTTGAGCAGTTCCTCTGCTGGTAATTATTGCATGTACCCTTTACCTCCAAAATTAACTACTTGCACACTTGTACCAAATCAGTCTTTCAACTGCCGCTCATGCATCCATGGGTTATGCTTGGTAAATCATCCCCTTGAATCCAAGAAGGCAATTAACATGAACTTTCTCTCACTCACAACTACCTTAGTATTTTTAAGGCTGTTGGAACCCTTGATGAGCTGATATTCCCTCCATTTCTGGATTGGAATAGAGCACTCATAGATAGACTCATCCATGGCCCAAATGGAATCAGGGGAGTCCCTCACCATCTCTAAATGTTGTGGTTTGAGATCTTCTGAGATTAGTCAAGGGCACAACAAGCTTTGAAAGATTCAGGCCATTTTGAAGGATCTTGAAAACAATTCCATGCAAAATGCAAGTCTCCCAGGCTATTTCCCGCTTATAGTCACAACAACAGAGGTCTAGGCAATAAGGTTCTTGGTCCTCAAGGTTGCCTTTTTCCCTGGTCAATTTCAATGTCTTTTTGGTTCTATTGAATTCCTTGAATGAAAAGGTTGCAAACTTGGGATTGCCTAAAGACAAGCCCTCCTAAAGCCGCCATAGCTATTTCAAAGAATTCAATGGCTGATTGTTAATGTGTAAGCTTTGATGGCGCTGGGCTTTCAAAATTTACTCAATATGAAATGAGCGACTGAAGTCGTTGATTTTTTTCGAACTAGAAAATAAACATGTTCTCAATCGTTTCATTAAAATGCCTTTGAAAACGACATAGTACAACACTCGGAGTAGTGAAAAAAAAAAGATGTTAAACTTAAACTTAGAATATGTGGGAGAACCCGCTTTGGCACCCATATGAAAATTCTTTTAACCGGTTGCAGATTTCTGAATGGAATTTGAAATAGAAAAAATGAATAGACCTTTCATTCTCCTCTCCATCCTCTTGTTGTGGACAAACAAATTGAGAAATACACAAATACACTCTGAGATACCTGACTTTAGCAAGGTATATTTCGTTGAACAACTTACAACTGACCTATTCAAACACCTTAAATTCATCACCAACCCTTCTGAGAGGACTTACCAATCGTGCACGGGTATAAGTACAAGTACTTTTGGTATCCAAATAGAGACAAACAAAGAGCTATATATTGTGTACTTACAACATACCAGCGACTTTTCAACATGATCATTTTCCATTAAATAGTCTTAAAAATGGTTGTCCAAAGTTTAAAAAAAATGTTAGAAATGACGATTGCAGAAGTGTTGGCATATTATCAACCGTATAGTATACATACTCCGGGAAAATAACTATTTACATGTCATAATTGTTCGGAATCTTACCCATAGAGGATTTGAAACGTTTCCCAGAGAGCTTATGGCTTATTAATTGTGCCACAGTACTTGAATTTTTTTTTTCATTGTTATAATCTCTGGATAAAGTCTGGCATCTTAAAGCGTGTTTTTTTTTATTTCTATGTTTGTTTGTCCGCACCTAGACGAAGAAGAGGGCGCTTCCTTCTCTCAATGACAAGGACTATAGAAATAAGGTGAAGGGATCAGTAAATGTTTAATGCAATAATAAGTTGTTGATTGTAAGTCAAGATAACCCTCAAAATTACGCCAGTGCATGTTGCGAAAAGGTCAAATTGGTGGTTAAAAATCATCTCTTTTGTGGTTCATGAATCGAGCTCTGCTCAATCAAACATAAGTTTTGCATAATCAGGTTTCTTTCTTGAGAACCGGTCACTGAATTAATCAGCTTCTCTTGCTTTTCTGACTTAAATTACCGCTTATGACCGTTCAAAAGAAGCAACACACTCCTCGTATTTCGTCAGCAGTACATCATTTCACGTTATTTCGAACATATTAGACGCACTTTGAGTAATGGAACAGTTTTTCTTCGCTGGTTTTACGACCTGATTTCCACTAACGATTTTGGCTGGGTCTTTTTCCTCGGCTTGGCTTTGGCACGATTGACGTAGTATGTACGTTAAAGCGACTCTAAATTCAGAGAGATTTGCCAACATCAGCACTCTAACCTGCCAAACAATCTCCATGATCTTGTTTCTTCTCAAAATGTAAACTTTTTGTACATGGACTCGTTTGGGCGAAAGAGAATAACTGTTTTGGTCTTTTGTTGGGAATAACTAAGATAAAGTGGCAGACTGGGGTTTCGTTCTTTGTCCTTTTATAATCGCGTGAGGAAGTAAAACCAATCCCAAGAGTTGTTTTAAAAGTAGACATGTGATGTATTTGCAATACCAATTACATTTCCTAGTTACTTTTTATATATGTGATTGATTGCATTCGAAATCAAAACAATGGTAATAGTAAAAATTTACATTTCAGCCAATGTAAATGAACTATTTCAATTACAAATGATAACTACATTTTGATCTTTCATTCATACCTTTTTTAATGAATTGATCAAATAGGTCTTGACTTGGCCCACTGCTAACTCTTCCAACTCGATCATTATTTTGCTTTTGTCAACCTATTTCTAAATTGGCTGAACATCAACAAAGGAATGCAATTGAATGTGATTGAATTACGTTCGGTTTGAAAGTACTGTAATTTCATAATCTTAGTTGATTGGATTTAAAAACCTAGAAATGCAATCAAGTGCATTTCAAAAGTATTTAAAACCAGTGTCTTATTCATTTCTAATTTGATTAGCGGACTTCCTTAAAAAAGGTTTAATACCAATAAACCATTTGAAATAATTATTAATTCTTCTAAATACATGGGCAAATACTATCGACCATGCCATCATCTATGGAGTCATAATGTGAGTAATGAAGCCTGTAATTGAAATAGATGAATGTTTCCGAGGCACGATGAGTCCCTGAATGATGGAGCTTTTTGGTCGGTATATGGACTATACTGCTGCTTTCTTCCGTCGAGCTAAATATTTCGAAATATGCATTTGCAGCAATTGGGAAAGCTTTGTGCAAGGATAAGAAAAGCAAACACGTGGAACAAATGTGAATTAATGTTTGTTAAGTAGCCAATGCTGAATGAGACCGTTGGGTCAAAAAAACAAGGACAAATCAAGTTTGGACTTTGTATGAGTGTCACAAGATATATTATGTAAAATGGTACAAGAAAATAGTCCAAAAAAAAATGTTGATTGAACACAGAAAAGGTGAACACGTTCAAAAACTGCATTTTCCGACCATGATAATCAAGGTAGAAATAAATGATATGACTGTCTAGACTTGTATTGAATGTCAATCGTGCATAGTATGTCATGTTTTTTTACATTCTCCACTGATATGTCAATACAATTAACATTGTATAGAATAAATTCTAAGCCTACACAATTACTTCATTTCCACTCACGCGATCGAACCGATGACAGGAGGAAAATGCACTCGTTTACATAGTCATGCTAGCTAGCCCTCGGACGAGTGTTTCCAATATTCTCTGCGTCCACACAAGCAATGATTTATCTGCGAGTACTCAACGTGTCCATGTACTTTTTGCGTAGGCCCTGGTTGTTTTTGTAGGCCAACGAACGGCCCGAGGCCTTCGAACGAACGAACCCCACTCTCTAAATTTGAAATCAGGATGACGTCACGCTTGAAAAGAGACAATCTCCCCCACTCTGTCTCACACATTCACGTTTATAAACGACGCACACGCACTCACTCAGACCCATTTTCATGCGGATTGGTTCAACCCAAACAGCGATAACCAAGATGCGAATTCAGCTCCCAGCCAACCACTTTGAAAACTTGAAGGGCAAGGCTCGGTTTGAGTGCCGACAAGTAAAAAAGTGAAAATGTAATATTTTGTGATGAAAAGTGTATCTTCAAAGATGTATAAGGACAGGAAAAAATAAGTGGTCAGATTCTTCAAGTTGTGCTTCTTTTTATATTCAAATCATTTTTTTCATTTTTTTCCAATACACCACCCTATCAGGCTAGAACAAATGAATTAATGTATTGACTCTAATATTTTACAAGGCATGTAACAAGGTCTGCAATTCAACTTTCTAAGACGATTGATAACTCAAATTGACTCAAGTTATTCCATTTTCGATCTTTAATTTGTGCCTGAGACCTCTCAATCAGTCCTCCAAAAAATTGTGCTCGTTTTTATGAAAACATATCAATGGACTTGAAAGACAATCAAACTGATTGGCAATCTTTGTTTGGGAGACATGCAACAAGGAGATGAAAAGCCCTGTGAAATCCCAAAAAACAAAGTATTAAGGGCAATTAAATTGTGCACAGAAGTGGGAAGTGATACTGATAGTCCAAAGGTTATCCAAGGGTTGTCCAAGAGTAAAACACACTACTGATTAATGAAGAAAGTCCATCACACAACTAAACTAACTCTATGTATAATGTTGCACGCCGTAGTAGAGAGACAACCCTCGACATGTAAGAGCTGTCATCAAAAACAGAGGAAATTACATTGAAGACGCTTTTTGTACTTTGATTAAATGTTCTTTAGTCTCAATTTTTCGTAGAGTAAGCTATTGCATAATACCTTCCCAAGTGTAATATATATTATTTCCGGATCGCAGAACTTATTACGCATCCTGTATCAAATCCCCTTCTTGGTAGCACTTATAAAACGTCAAAATGATCTAAGGACAATCAAGAATATAAATAAATTGCTCTCTAAAGACGCGTTAATCCCAAGTTAGACAACCCATTTAGATATGTAGCATGGAAAAACACTATAAAAACTCAAAATATGACCCGTATTTGCCTCCTCCTATATTATAATCAAAGTTGGCATTCAAGGACGGTACTTTTGTGGTTTGTTATGGACCCAACCTCACTCACCCAAGTGCTCAATCGTTGTAACCAACAACCCCTTTGATACCCTAAAAGGTCAAATTTGGTAGCAACCTCAGGAATCACTTGATTTTCATGTTTCTAATTTGGAATCATCAATGACGTTGATACGACTGACCACCAAACAAAATCTTTCTGAATAAGGAGATGAAAGTCAAACCGAATTGGTACCATAATTGGTATTATAGACCCAAAGGGCTAAAACTGAAGATTTCTAGCCTTCATATTGAGTTTTGGTCATTTTCATCTCCATAATTCAGCTTTTGTAAGGGGTTTACATCATCTGACACAAAACAATTTCTTTATTTGATTCCATAAACCCTGGGACCTATCAAATATTTTATATAAAAACAAGCCAGTTTGGCTGCTTAACCGTCAATTTAATTCCCAGAGGCATTTTTAGCAAACTTAGCATCTCATAAAGCGACCAGTAAAATCGTCTGAGTTCATGAGATCAAAAATGTATTCAATATGTTGATGATTTGTCGCCAAAGTACCGTAAAAAGATTTTGATTTATCGCACTGATGTCTAGCGTGTTTAAAGTGATCTATCACACTTTATAGTGCACGAAAGCTGCTCCTAAGAGGTCTTTTTAGAGTCTTTATTGCATAGTTGAAAGTTACTTAGCTGCATCTAGCATTGTGCACAAATAAGGAGTCAAATTATGTATGTTTTCAGGCTAGTACCGTACAAAAATGGCCATGAGTTGGTAGTTGCTCGGTCAACGTATCTGATCCTTAAGCAACATCTGTGCTCTTGACATGTGGGTGTTGGAGGGAGTTCGATGTAAAAACTTACGAAGGACGATGGCTTAGCACACCAAAACCTACGCTTGTCTTGATCATATTCGAGTATTGGACCAAGATCACAATTGGTGAGGTTCGTCAATCGTGCACTTAAGGTAAGAAGACAACCTCTAGCATCATGGCTTTGATCTGACTCTTAAGGTTTAATGGAATTATGGGAGCCTCTATCTATGGTCTCATTCATTTTGGAAAGCCTGCCAGGAAATTAGGACAAGGACCATTTAGCCATGCATCTCAATAAACACATAAAATATATTTTTTACATAGAAACCCTTGTCATGCTGCACGTCTGCAAGGTTCAAGGTTCAAACCTTGAAACAGTTTTTCCATTATATCAGTCAAAAGCTTGACATGTTTCTTGGTAAATTGAAGTCACAATGGCACAGCTTGTCAAACCAAACTTGATCCCTGGTCAATGAAAATAAAGGATTTATATTGATTTAAGAGTATCTTGCCGGGAGTGCGTTTTAGCATGACTTTTTAAATTGTTATTGAAGTGCAGGGTTTTCCAAAAGAAATAGAACAGTTTTATTTCAAGTCAACTAAATTTCGATTCAAAGGTCGCATCAACAGGACCCTAACAACCTATGTTGGGATTATAATCTGACTTTTGATTTCTAAAAAAACACATTCCTGTCGCTTCAATACATCAAATGCTATGTTGTCAAGGGGCAATCAAAAAAGAAAGGCGCCTGTTGTATCTTTGCAAGGTGCATTGACTTTCTGTAAGCCCAATAATATCAAAAAAAATATGAATGTTTTTTTGTTCAATTTCTTTTGTTGCCCCTTGTACACAAGTAAGAGGCGAACATCGCAACGAGGAATTGCGGAGGCCTTTTGTGCCTATAGCCAACACCTATCACTTTCATGTTGTTAGGCAAAATAAATGCAACACAAAAAAGTATCTTTCCGTAAGTTTTCAAGGGCTCAGGATCTTATTTATACTTTTCTATTCTGAAACTCTCCGAAAACTGATTTTAATGGCTGAAACTTTTCTCCCTTGATTGGTAAAAAAAATATCCGAAAACAAATGTTAAGAGCTTCCAATCATTGGGCTACGTTCACATTTGGCTGGAAAATTGCTTTTCCACTCACCAGTGAGCACCTCATTGGGTTTTCACAAGTGCTAAGTAAGAAATTGTCCTCAAAAACCTGTGAACACAAATGGAGGCAGGGTATTTATTATTGATTGGGCAAGCCCTCGTTGTTTTCTTTCAAAAAGATAGCATCAGAACGGGAACCTCATTTTTAACGTTTAGAAAGTGGTACTCATTAACTAAATAGCTATTCCTTTTGAACCAGAACAAATGAGTATATGAATACCCCTCGAAGAGTCCACCAACAAAACAATACTCCTTTTCCTCATTGTAATAAAACACCCAAGGGGACGGCAAGGGTAGTAGTAAAGATACCTTCAAGGACTGACGTTCATCAAACGGGAAATGGTCGAATATTGACACAAGACCTGGCTCGCTATCAAATCAAGCTTCCAGCCATAGCAACACACCAAACGAGTCAATATCGAGAGATTAGGAGAGAACGGTGGGTAAATTTCCACGTTGTGCGATCGATTTAAATATAAATGACGAACATATTTTTGCAAGTCGTCGGAATAAATTTGTTTTACGACGGACACACCAACAGTGATCCTACTTCGAGAAGGATCCTATGAAAGGCATTATGTTGCCTTATCTTGAGCGACTCAAATGCATCACGATGGATGTAATAACTACTCATATTAGATTGATGGTGTTACATACTCGAAAGTGGTGTTTCAGTTCATCCATTTGACGTCTTGACCTGAGCTATTGACGTTGATAGTTCGTCATTATGCCGCTGCCCAATTATGGCTACAACAATCAAGAGGACAAAAGAAGCCAAGAGCTCGTGTTCGAAATGGCTCCAGAATGGGTGGATGCCGAGGACCAGTACGATGGCAACAGAAATGATTACCGATCCAGCTTGAGCAATGGCGGAAGTCGAAAGAACAGCACTTCCAAGAGAGCCCAAGTGACCACAGGTAATCATTGAAGTGAATCGACTTGGGAATTTTTACCACGAAATGTGGCTGTGGAACTGTTTCTCTGTTGACACAACTACGTAATTCTCGGCCACTGGGTTAGAGAATTCCTGGCTCTCTGCGTTACCTTTTTTAGAGTAGAAATCAAAGGTGGGCATTCTTGGTGAGAAATGGTTGGATAATGGTTCATCATTGATTTTTAAAGCTTTTTTTAAAAGCAAATTGAATGATTTGAATCAAATCAAAGATCAAATAAATAAGAAAAAAAAAGTCGTAAAGATGGCACATAAAGTGAAAGCTCGATTATTGCTTGAATTAACTGATTACCAATTGGCTGATATTGGAAACTTCAACTTATGAAAAGACGAAAAGTTAATGAAACGATGTATTAAGCAACTTAATTCAATGCAACTCGGTGCAACAATCAGCACTCCTTACTGACTTTTTGACATTTGAAAAATAAGCTCCTGTAAATACAGCCTTAATTCGTTAGCTAGTGGTTGATTGGATTCTGGTATATCATTCGTTGACTAATTATAATGCGACTGCCCATCTTTAATTTTCGAGTGTAGGTGTGACCACCCGTTTTTTCCCTTTTTTGTACATTTTTTTATTATAATTCTATATTTTGGTAATAACTTCAATGCTGGTAAAAATATTATGCTGTGTGTTGAAGTTTGAGGGAGTTACTCATATCAATCTTTTAGAATAGGCCATAATCCCCAATGCAAATATAGAATAATGTTTGTTGATATTCATTTCATTACCCTTTAACCGTTGAACGCCCACCTTTGGTAGAGATATTCGCCGGAGTTTGTTGTGAGCCTTACTTGTAATGTCCGTCCTCAGGCAAATTGGGAATTGACCTCGAGCGGAAGATGGTCATTCACTCGGACAAGGACAAAGAGATTTGGAGGAAACCGTCGATTGACCCTCAAGATCTTGCGGACGCCAGGAAGTTCTCCTCACCAAATAGACGGGTAAGAAGAGCCTCTTTCATTGCAATTTGGAATATTTGGGCATAGGAAGGGGTGATGGTTATATTTAAAGAAGTTAATCGACCACAATATACTTTCATTGGGATCTTGATTGGTCAATTCGCCAAAGAACGGAGCCTTTTTGAGTGGTGCTGGCGTCGTTTTTGTTACAGGAATTGCGATCAGATTTGAAGTCGAATTTGGACTCCCTCATATCCAGTGATAAACTCAAAGATATTCGAGCTGGAAAGCGACCCACTTTGGAGGTATGGTTAATTCATCATAATACACTACCATTGGTCAAAGACGGATTATTCCTTTCGCTACTTTTCCCCTCACTTGCGTGATCGTGAACATTTTCGAGGCGTTGCTTTAATTTACGTTGTTTCGTAGTTGCATCTCTGGATGCATTTTCGGCATTTAGTGAACTGCACGGATGAATTTCCAACAATTGAGGAGCATTCATAATTGAGGCAATGAAATAAGTTCGCAAAGGCTTTCAAGCGGAGCGGAGCGGTATTGTTTTTGCTAATAATGGGGCTCCTCATTTTTGTCCTTTTATTGCATGGTCACAAAAGACTCGAGGCTGTATCACGTGGGCAAATATATTTCTTCTCCCAATTCACTTCTCTTACTGAGAAAAGAACAATAGAGGCAATTCGGATAAAAAAACATCCTTTCTCATCAGGAAGTTTTGCATTTTTGCTCAAGATCACCCTACAATTTGA
Organism: Tigriopus californicus; assembly: GCF_007210705.1. Classification (NCBI taxonomy): domain Eukaryota; kingdom Metazoa; phylum Arthropoda; class Copepoda; order Harpacticoida; family Harpacticidae; genus Tigriopus; species Tigriopus californicus. The sequence continues at coordinate 14,964,789 of NC_081444.1, read as the reverse complement.
GCCGTGGATAAGTCACCTTTTATCGTTCTAGGACTCTCCATCGGATATAAGCATTCCCTCTCTGTACGGCAACCCTGTCCCTAAAGCGACTTCTTATGGGTACAACAAACCCAGGTCTAGCTACGAGATTCAAGAACGTCGAGGTTCGTCCAGTTCGGCCAATCGATTCTCATCCTCGCCCAGTCCTCGGACCTCATTAACCGAGCGGACTCGTTATGGTCAAGACCTTGGAGATGGAGCGACGACCTCCAGTTTTTCCACCTACGGAGGCAATGGAAACGAGAGCAGCTACAAAATTAGAGAGGTCTCGAGCCATCAAGTGATTTCCAGATCGGTGGGAGGCTCCAAGATGCCAAGAAGCATCTACTGAGGATCACTGTGTTTCAGATGTGGTGGTACATGTATTCCATCTTGTAGATATCCTTTGCTCACCTCTTGTATTACGTTATATCGTTCCCTATTTGCCATAATGAAACTGATAAATGATAATCAACTCACCTGTCATTACCTCTGGCATTGCCGCATGAAATAGATTGACTTATAATAACTAAAAGCTATTATTCAATGTGCTTGTACATGGAAGTCTTTCTAGGTATCCATTGGTTACTGTGTCAAGGACTGACCAAAGAAACGCTCGAAAGAAAATGATTGACAAGCTTAAGTTAAGTACTTATACTCAAGATGGTAACATACTTTCGTATTTTCTGGCCCATTTTTTGTTGGCAGGAATAAGTCAAGGTATTCCATTAAAACTCAATTCATTCGTTATGGGTCACGTGGATCTCTAGAAATCCACTACTCAATCACTGGTCGATTGACTTGTGGGCATCTCGGGTTTTTCCATCGCTTTTCTGCCTTGCTCATTCCATTAATTAAGATTTCGAGTATTGTTGCTATTCCCGGAAATAGAAGTTGGTATGATTATGATCAAGAATATCATCATTAGAGGCAAATTAATGCATCTTTTTACCTGTGGCATTCAAGCCAAAACCAATTTCTTGCAATGTGTTATGAAATTCTTATTTATTAAACAATGAAGCTAAAAGCTGTCCAAATCCCCCTTACTTTCAAGGTCGTCAAAATAATTCGTGTGACGCATTGAGATGGATCTATAATGTAATCATAGATTTCCTCCTGATGCATTCTGTTATGATATACAATCCTCTTTCCTAAGGGAGCACATGTAATGTTTGAGTTCCATCGAACCGATAAGCCTAAAGTAATACACATCAACAAATAATCATGTCTATTCATGGGATAGATCAAAGTTTTTTTTACAAGACTCTCAACAAAAATGTTGACCACTTATGTCGAGTATTACAATGTGCAATCCATTCCTTATCAGAATATATCGTTAGGCATATGCGTACAATTGGGAGGGCAATTTTTTCAATTGGAATTTTCTAAGCAAAAAAATGACATTGAGAAGAAGCCCATGTCGAAGCTAAGTAAAAATGTCTCATGGTTAAGATATTCATCATGTGTCTGCAAATGTTATGGAAAGGAAACCAATCATCAGCGTCAAATGTCCTTGACAAGCGAATGTGCCCGAAAGAGCCTTGAAGGACATTTATTGCCATGGCCACCGCCTGTCTTTCTCCTTTGCCAAATAGCTTCTCCAAGGACACTTTTTGGGTTCATGTAGGTTTCGGCTGGGAAACTCGATTCAAGAGAATGAGATTACTTGTAAGGCATTTCTTGCATGATGTTGGAAAATTTCGTGTGGATTATTTTGCAAAGGTGAGACAAAATATCAAGACAAATTGACTTGACATACCCCTCGCATAAAAGAGTACCGCCAATTCGCTCAACTAACAGCCAAACATCCAACGTAACATGTCTCTCTATTTCCCCTAAGACTTCCAAGATGCCACGAGGAAAACCATTACTATAACGAACATCTGGTAACTTATGACATCATGGAGAAAAACCAAAAAATACCTGAATCTAGCCCATAAGGAACAGACTTTGTGTTGTTTGCTCTAATGAAACGTTGTTTTAGGACATAAATAGACATGAAGTCGTGGTTTCTAGACACCGATTGGTCAAAATGTGAACACAGTTTTCGTGCACCCTCCTGGAAATGGTGTTAAGTGCTGAAGAAAGTAGGAATATGTTCTTCAGGCTCACTTATTAAGTTTGTGAACAGCTTTAATAATATCCATTTACATTAACTTTTCATATGAACCATTCATTTTGGTTCTTAGAACATGAAATTGTTTGTTTTGAAACAGGTCCGAAAGTATTTGATTTCTTTTTCTTGATTATGAGGCCACTTTGCCATCAAGACCTGATACTCTGATTTGGTTTAGGAACAAAGAAATTATATACAGCTTTTACTAACCAAGGATACATAGAAAGTGAACTTTATCAGTGCTATTTCGATGCTTAACCGTATTTTTCAGTGATACGTTGCTCAAAGTTATTCATTGGCAGGCCAAATATCATACAAAAATTAAAAGGTGTAAATTGGACGAATTGCAACCTTTCAATTCAATAGTGCTGGATTTCATTCCCAGTAGCAGTTAGAAAAGCTCTTAAAAAATCACACCAAAATTAACGTCAAAAATATCCGGACAACCCTACAGGTAGACGAGCCTAGTCCGGCTTGAAATCTGCGAACTTCAAAGGATAGAAAATCTGACCGGACCAAACTAATCAGTGCTCTATCACTTAACTAATCGAGGAGCTTCATGAAAACCAACCAAATATTTTATTTGGGTAGCCTAAGGATCTCACTCACATCATGTTTAACATATTCAGACATTGTTGCTGAAGTTCATTCGTGAGTGTTCCAGAGTCGCTAAATAAAATGTCAAAAGAAAGAACCTTACGATCACTGGGTTAAAATTATCATCAACGCAAATGATGGACATGCCTGGCAAGAATGAAGTCGTTGGCTTGAAAAACACGTGACGTCTTTCTCCGGAAACATTGCATTCTAAGCATGTGGTCCAATACAAAGCGCTGGATTACGGAACTTTGGTCTAACGTACGTTGGATCAGTTATAAATTTGCTTGTAGCAATGCGGCAATGCGGCTTGGAGGATCGCTTCGTGACGTTTAAGTGTCGCCTCTAGCGCTGGACATGGTCAGAATGAAAGCAATTGCTTAGAGGGGATTACCTTGACTAATATAAATGGCAGTATACAATTTAGTGTTTGGGCAACTTGCCTCTTTGTATAATTTTTTCTGGATTGTCGATGTAAATAGGATTAAACACTTAATAGTTAACCCTTACGAGCAAGTGATGTCTTTCCGGAGACGGTGGACATGATAAAATTACTGCCAAAGAGAAATATTTTGATCAGAAACGTAATTATTCGTGGACTGAATATAGTGATCTGTGAAGGAACAATAACTCCCGACGCACATGATAAAGTAAAATGGAAAGATAGAATAAGGTTAAACACCCTAAATATATAAATAGACCAAAAACTAAGAAACTATTAGCAAAAGTTGAACCAACATTTATATAATTTGTAGTACAAAAGTAGACTGATATTTGATTAAACTTGCAATATTTTCATAAAATTTGTGTTAGAGGGAAGTAATGTCATCAATATTTTGACTTTTTCAAATAGTTTTAACATGTTTTTCAAAGTGATCAGTTGTTATACAAAGGGATCCATGGCGCCAGATATAATTCTATTGCTGGAATTTGACAAAAAATAGTGAGTGAGAAAGTGCTTTTGTGCATGATTTGCCTTTGAATTACGCTCTACTATCATTTGATCCCCTTTTCCTTTGAGTGTTTCTAAAATCGCCAAACGACAAAAACATGCCTTTATATATGTCCTTCGTGGAAAGGGGGAGGCTTTATATAAGTTTATAGAGTGCTATAGTTGTACAAAAATGGAAGGTATTTACATTCTGCTCAACGTAATGTACATTCGACCTACTCATTTGCTACAAGTTTCTTTTTGGACATGACTCGATTGCAGGTAATGGGTATTTGTCAAATTGAGAACAACGTCAGTTTGTAGACGTCAAAAGTTGGTCAAGTTGCGGTACAATGTTATTTCTTTCTTTCTTCAATGGATGTGTCATTTTGATAATTAGCATATAACATGTCAAGTTTGTAAACGAGTCACAAATTAATGGCTTGAGTCTTACGAGTCTTTTGATCCTTGGAACAAAAACTAGAGCTCGGTCCCACTAGCCTTTTTAAGTGGAAGATCAAAACCACTATTTAGTATGAAAAGACTGATTCCTTAGTTTATGCCAATAAAAGAATGACTTAAAGCACTTCCTTATTTGTAGTTGATGTTATTTCATCAAGGAGATGCTACTTCTTAATATCAGCATTTGTGACGTTGGCATGTCAAAGATTCCAAATGGAAACAATTGATAAAATTTCAAAAATCTTACGAATGGTTAATCCGGATTTGGTTCATAAAACGATCATTCAAGCAAAACAAAATGTCACAAAAATCGCGAAAAGACTCGAAACTTGCTAGTCTTTAGAATGACTCTTTTCTGCACAACTCCATATTTTTCTCTTTTGGCGGCATGCCTTTCATGACAGACAATGTTTGTAGGTTTACTATAGTCTAGTCTTTAATAACCAGTTATCCTTTTGTAATCCTATCAATGCATGGAGACAAGTTCATTTGAACATGTGCATCAATTTTGAGGGCATACTATGAAATAAAAATTTCATATTGGTTTGTGGTTCACTATACTAATTAATAATAAATGTCTGAAAGCTCTGTGGTCAAAATCGTCGCCGAAACTTCGATTTTGGTTATGGTAACCATACTTGTAACAACAAACCAATGATCATAAAATAGTAAAGGGAATGCATTACGATTTTGAAAGCAGCTACTGCAGTGTGTCCAGAAATTGAGTTCCTCTCTTGAATTAACACGTTTTCAACATCAGCTCTTTGGCAACGGATTCTATTTTACAACTTTGAACAAACTAATGAAACGTAGCCACCTTACTTATCGGTTTTATGATGAAGATTTTATTTACACCAGAATACTTAGTCATTTCGGGCCTTCGGTTTTAGACCTTGTTTGATGTCTACGTAGCCTTGGTATGGAAATGATTTTCCATGTCAAAGCCATAGCTGTTGGCCTTTGGGAGGACGGATTGGAACTTTTCTTCGTTTCAGAGAATATTCAGTCATATGGCCGAGCAACTCTCCAGACTTGTCTCCATTCAAAAGCCTATGAGAATACTGCCACAAGGAGTTACTTACTTTGAAGTGCGAAATTAATCTCGATGCTCTGAACAAAATCGTTAAAAAACGTGGAGACTGATTTCAGCTGAAACTCAAGAAAAGTCATATCAAAGTGCGACCAATTGCAACAGAAATTGAGTTTGATGTGGCTACCTAAGTAAATATTAGCCTAACTCATGGGACCTTTCCTGACAGTTTCAGAGCAAATAAAAGAAGAGGAAGTCAATTTCGGGACACAGTTTATGTGTACAAATATTGGTTTATTGGTAAGTACCACTCAAACACTATGGTCTATATTGAGTACAGTTTTCAGTATAGTGATGATGATAAAATCAAATGTGACAAAGGAGAAAATTTCACACAACGCGAAGGCCATGAGGCTCTGTTTGAAATATTCAAGATCTAAATACCGTGGCATAACAAAAAACGTTAGCTAAACCACGAACTTATAAAGAAATGGACATGGGACCGAGACGAAAATTTCGTCTGAAATCAATCGCTTAGTTCAAAATAAGCAATTCATAGGAACGACAAATCTCGTCACATAACCCCATATTGGGGCAGAAAACCACTCAAAGGGATATGGTCAAAGTTATAGCGCTAATGCTACTATAAAACTTAAACCTTGAACCTACTCATTGTTACCACATAACGTTTTGACAAACTCACTTTAAAACAAACGTTTTACATGTAAATGTTTTGCAAGTGACTTGAAATTAATCGCAACTATGATGCCAGCATACAATTTTGCTTTATCATTTTAGCACAAGGAATCCAGGGCTACTCCAATCTAGAGATGGGGAGAAAACTGTCCTCACTATTTTATTTCTTATACGTTTTGTATTGGTATTTGTATAATATATCTAATTCTGATGATCAAAGACCAGTTTGAGTAAAACGAAGTTAATTACTTTTGATTTATATTTTTTAGGTTCGCTAATTATCATAAAGGAAAAAGAAAGAAAGAGTCTAAAAACGTTGTTTTCAAATATACATTTTCTTTTCTGTACGAATAACAGTACTCATTACAGTATGTTTCTTTAATCTTTATATACACATTTCAGAACTTTAAGGTTACTGATGGATGGGATTCTTTTTTTGCGGACTTCCTTACCGCTGCTGGGATTGGAATCCCAGCAGTTCAAGATGAGCTATTTATTTATTTATATATATCATTTGATCGACCAACGACTTGGTGTTGGTTGATCTGGCTAACCCTTGAAATTATATAAGGTTGATCAGGAATTTTCTTGTCCAAGTCTGACTTAAATCCTGCTACTGGATCAACGCCTACATAAGCCCTACGCATATTTGAAGGGAGCAAATTGAACAATGAAGGAGCTCGGGAAAGAAGAGAGGCGGACTTTATTGTTCTTATTAATCTGGATTCTCGAGGGCTTGAAGGTGCTCCCCAAACGCACGTTAAGCCCCTACGATCACTACAAATGACCCTAAATCCGGGGTTGGGACAAACCTCATGGATGCTTTTGAAGACGTACAGTATCAGATACCTTTCGTACCTTCGCTGAACACTGTACAGTCCCAACTTTTCTAGTCTTTCCCAATACGACAGCTCTCTCATTCCTGTGATGTTCCTAGTGAAACATCGTTGGACTTGTTCGACCTTTCGCAAACCTGCTGAACTCGTTGGAGCCCAAATGGGAGAGGCATATTCAAGATTTGGCTGAACAAGAATGTCAATTTGAACTCAATTAGACCAAGACGGCCACAGTGAAAAGAGCAAATAAAGTCATTGAGTTCATGGTGAAGGATCAGGATGTGTTTTAGTAATAACAGTGGTGGTGTTGGTTTGCTGGTGGATGCAGATAAACTGATGGTAGTGTCAATAAGATTGTAGGTATTTATACTCACTGTAAAGTAGATCAAATGAAAAGCATTGGATGCTAAATTGCAACGCCAGATTTCAGCCAATTCTCACAAGACAAACATGCGTCATTAACCAATTCTGCCGTTCAAGTTGTTTCCCAGGCGTTATGGTTCACACTCTAAACATTTCCGGTACTTGGACTTCATCAAGCAATAATCACTGGACAAAGGGAAAATGGGTAGCACAGAATGACAAGTGAATTATTGCCTTTGCTTGTGATTAAACCAAACAACAAAATATGCAGATCACAAAAAGTGCTAAAACTACCGCGCAAAATAATTGAGAAACGATTAACGACGACGCGCAGACTTAGAAACCATGCCAATTGACAAAGCTATGTCTTTTACCTTAGTTTTCATTGGAGCCAGTTCTTCGTTTTTTTTCTGGGAAATGTTTTTATCTGTAATCTGAAATGAAAACTCACTTTGTTTCAAATGGAGTTAATTTGTTTGTTCGTTTCATATTTTTAGACATACCATACATGTGTTCTCTAGTAATAAACTAGTTCTCCTTCAATACCCAAACCGGATTCAATCTTTATTTTCCATCCCTGTGTAAAGCCGCCCTGACTGAGAGTGACATGGCTGAATGGAATACAAGTCCGCTCAATGACCTTTGGGTCAACGCCTTTAAATACTCCACTCGTAGATAACAGAGGTAAAGATATTGAGCATGTCTCATCTATGAAAGATTTAGGTGTACTCCTCCAAAATAATGGAAAGTTCTATGAGCATATCCAGTTGAAGGGGATAAAGCTTTTCAAATGTGTGGTTGGATATATCGCACGTTTAAGTCAAGAGATAGCATCACGATGTTAATTCTGTGCAAGTCGATTTTTCAGCCAAATCTTGAATGTGCTTCACCCATTTGGGCACCAATGAGTTCCGCAGGTTTGCAAAAGGTCGAGCAAGTCCAAAGATGTTTCACTAGTAACATCACAGGAATGAGAGAGCTCTCATATAGGGAGAGACTAGAAAAGTTGGGACTGTACAGTGTTCAGCGAAGGTATAAAAGGCATCTGATACTGTACGCCTTCAAAAGCATCCAAGATGTTTGTCCCAACCCAGGATTGAGGGTCAATTCTAGTGACCATCGAGGCTTAATGTGCATTTTGAGAGCACCATCAAGCCCTCGAGAATCCAGGTTAAACAAAACATGACAAAAATTAACCAACAAAACACGAAAATGGTGTACAGAATCAAACTACGAAACACTAAAATCACAAAAATACGACGAGTTTTGATGTCAGCAACCTTTTATTTCATTCAATTCATCTCCATTGGAAATGTTTCTTTAATTAACGTTGAAGCCATGCAGACCAAATAGGTCTTTGAATCAATACTTGGCAATTCTTCAGACTGTCTGGTCTCAGGCAATGATTGCTCTTAGGAGGGAACCAACTGTTCCGGTCAAGTAGTTGTAACTGGTCCGTGTGTTGCCACCAAACCATCCGAATCTTCTTCGCTCCAAAACTTGGCAAACGCGAAACGTATTGTTAAGGCCCACATTCTGGAAGAGTTAGTTGGCATTTCTAATTAGGGCCTAAATGCAACAACATTAGCCATCAAACTCTTACCGAGAGGAAGTCTTGATCGTGTCTGAAATCACCTTGGACTCGAGTAGGGGCATTGGTCCCAGTGGCCTCAACTCGGCAATCATCATCGCCATTGGTGGTGGCAATCGCCGGAACAAAGAAACTTCGCTCCCATCGTGTACCCCAAAAGAAACAATGGCCTTGCTCAATAGACAAAGCCAGGAGGAACACCCCCACGACGAAAAGCCGATTGTTGCAAATCATGATGCTTTGACACTGGATCTCAATGTAAGTATGCGCACAATCTTTGCTAGGACCTCCTTTTATATCAGGCTTAATAACAGCCTTCTTCAATTAGGGCTTGTTCTGGGAAAGAAGTCAATCTGCAGAGAAAATGATCAACCTGTAGGCTGAAATTTTTACACACGTGACGCCGCTCTGCAATCCCATCCATAAGTGTCCTAAGCGAACGTTTTGATTGCTGAAAGATATCCATTTTTGCGTCAGGATCAAATGTTTAGAGAAGATCCACACGCCTACAACAATACGGGTTGAGTTCTGTTTGCTTGTTCCTTTCTAATTTCTCGTTGCTTTTCCAAATGTAATTTTCCAAAAAACAAACAAAAAGAATTTGATTCAGCAGAAACTGATTGTACGTAGGCGTAGTTTAATGAAATAATCCATGTCGTTGGTCGTTTTGACTATTCATATCGAAAACAATAAATATGATTGTTTTCATTGTCACTTCATAGTTCTGAGCCATTTAATGCCACAATTCTCTACTGTTTTCTGAGGATAATAACATCAGCAGAGCAAAACTGCTATTTCCTCAAATGAAAATCAGGAAATTGATGTCGCCCTTTATAAATTCATTTCTGTATTCATAACTTTGTAAGTGCTTGTTCGTTCTTGAATGACCTTCTCGTCATGTTGAACGAGATCTCAAGTTAGAATCTCGGATGCTTCTCAATGACCAGTGAACCTGCCAAATAAGCTTAGAGGTAAATTGTCCAAGTGTTCCATGAGTTGGGTCGCTGACTCATTTTAGACTGAAAACCATACTGTTGGCTTGGGATTTGATTATTTTGGAGTAGATGGTCCAATAGAAACTCTTTAACCACATTTTCATACTCTTTGGCCAAATTAGAGTGACTTTAACGGCAATTTGTCAATGATATTAGAAAGAGGTTCAAAGGCTGAGAAATCAGTGTGGATCCTGGCTATGATTAATGCCTTTAAACGTCGAATCAAGACAAATCAATCAGAGTCACCATAGGTGTGAAGGACACCAATGTTCGAAGGACCATAAAATACCTTTGCTCCATGTCGAGGGCTAGGAAGAAGATTCAGCTCATCATCAATGCAACAATGTCAAATGATTTGCCCGATCCAAGTTCTTACTCAATGAAATAAAGTGTGGAAAGCAATTCATCCAATTCATTAATGAAAAATTGTCTAGGGTTGACAACATGACGGACTGAAGGACAAACTACCTAATTTCCAATAAGAGGGTGGGGGATGTACCTGACAATGTTAAGTTCTCTTTTGAAACCTAACATGCGACCTCAGTGATCGTTCTGGTTATCGTGGACAACTTGGCGGCTGATTCCCAGGTTCTTTCCAATAAATGAGGCTCGTGCTGCGCTTGAATTTCGATCACAACTTTTCCTTTGACATTTACAATGATGCCGTTCAAAATATTAAAAAAAGGTATGGATATCAAAACGTTGTCTGGATACAGATATTAGCCCTGATGAAACCTAATCTTAATAAGGCAGCAATTCATCGATAAAATCTATATTCAAATTTTGCCAAGTTAAGTATGCAACGTGGGATAAGATAAAGTTGTACATCATGTCCAATTATTGACAACAATTAAGGAGCTCAAAGTCCATAGCATCATCAACATCAAACACCAAAGTCAGATAACATTGTAAATTGACGAAATATAAATGTTCAAGATTTATTGGTGAGGTATAACTTGCCGTTACAGAACAATAGCTCCAAAGTAATTAAAACTTCTTCCGTGGAAAATTATTACTCGGATTAATGAATAAGGATGTGCAAAAGGTACAAACAGATGTAGCCAATTATGCAAATGAAAATGCGTTGAAAGTTGCCAAAATTTGCTTTTGGTGGACTGCCTCACCGATCCTAGGAATGAGATCCCAAGCAGTTCAAGATTAAGGAAAAAAGTTATAGATAGATCTGGGGGAAATATGCAAATTTTCCCAAGGCTTCACACATGAAAAATGCAAGAACTTATTATACATGTACCGAAAAGGCCCAAATATGAATTTCAATTTGCAGATATTTGCCGCTTATTTTCAATATTTCGTTTGAGCAGCCCTAGGTGGCTAGGACTACGTAGTAAGTTTGGTATTTTTTGCCGTTTTAGGACTCCCATAGCATGAATTTTGACCTGTGTTTTGAATCGAAGCACTCATTTCATTCAAATCAAAAATCAATTACGTACCTACCCACAAGGCAAAATTTCAATTTTGATTCAAAACATATTCAGAAAAAGGAATCTAAAAGACCACATAAGGATACTTTCTGACCCAGTTTTTTAACAAATTTAGAATATTCTCAAGATGTTGATATTTAATCATAGAAACCGGCAGAGAATAATATGTCATTTTTAGCACTAGTTGAAAAAACCTAAAACATAGAGTAAGCTAAAAAGAAGTAAATCATGTTACTCTTGGATTGAAAACCCACTTTTAAATTGAAACTCATGCCCAAAACCGGGACTAGTAGACGACAGATCTTATAACAGTTTCATAAAAACTACAGTTCTGTTGCACGATAATGAAATTAATAATGGGAGCAAAGATGGAGGATGACTTCATTGCAAATACCCCAACACAGTTAATTTGTCAGGTTCCAGGATGAAAGCATATCGGAAGAATCGGCGTAATATAATAACTATATTTATCAAATTTGTAAATGATATATTACTAGCCTCCATCACTAGCAATTCTTAAGAATCATTTTCCTATTCTCTGTATATTCATGTAACTCTTTTTTGCTTCACCTTGCTACAACATAACAAAAAATGTCGTCCTGGTTGGCTTTGGTTTCTCGTATCACTCAATCACCTTGACTGGGTCGTGTCCCACCAATCACCAAAAAGACCCAAAGACCAGAAGAGTTGCATGCCAACTATGGCGCAAAAGTAAAGACATCGATCATGACGTCTGGTCCTCGGTCCTTCCCAGTCTGAACACGCCATGGAAAATGGGAACACCGATTTACTGTGTGTACGTATATACATGTATGAGAACTAGTTATCGCACTAGAACGTACACGTACTTACTGTACGAAGTAAGGACTAGAACGCTTAGAAACCTCTTGGATTTGAGAACCTTGGGGAATGCCCTCGATTCATATTGTGCAGGATGCCATGAGTGATTACGAGAAGAAAATGCAGTATCAATGCTAGCTAGACTTTCCTCAACAATAGCTTTGAGGAGAAAAACTTTGGCTGATTTTTGGGACAATTGTCGAAATTGCACAAGGATCAGATAACAAAGCACTTTGCGGTAGCATGCTCTTCAATCAGTGTTCCAGTCATTTCTTTGGAGCATGCAAGTCCTACAGAGTCGTTCTTTTCAAATGGAACGTAAATATCTTTTTTTGTAAAATAAACATATCCAACATTGCAATCTTTTTTTGAATATAATATCTTAGCACTCAGTTCTTTTAAAAGTAATTTTAGGGTATTTCCAAGCAATCAAATTAGGTACCTTACGGCAAAATGTAATTCATTTGATTTTCATTGAGATGAAATGCAGTAAATAATAAGATAATCTAATTAGTCGATGAACATTACCTGACGTACTTCCATTTTTAGATCCGGCATTTCATGTTCGAAAAAACACTTTTTTAAGGCGAATGTTAGTGATCATTAGAAAAAGGTTGAAACTTAAAGCAGGGTTTGTGCGCGTTGATGTCATTCTAACATTTATGAGTATTTGCTGTTCTCTTTGCCTTTTAATCTGTATTGCTTTCGTTTCTGGATACTTTAGTATCTTGCCTCTTTTTTACCTTTTTGTGACACCTAGATCTTGGCAATTTTGTAAAATCCATCGAATTTACCTCTCTTTTTCCTCATGTAGAATTTTAAGGGATTGAATATCTTTTTGATAATTTTTGAGTAAATCAGGAAATGTATAGGTTTTATTTTTTCAAAAAAAAACAAAACAGGGGTGTTTCTGCGAGTATTTGAAATTTAATGAAAAGGACACAAAAATGTAGTGAATTGATGGCAAGCCTGTCAAATACAAGCAACTGCTTGTGAATTATCTAAAGCAATAAATAACCGTGAAAAGGAGACCTGAACAAACATTTTGATTTTCTTTACGAAACTTGGAAAATCATTTTTGACCATTAGGCAACGGTCTTATCGATAAGTAGTGGTCATGCATAGGGAAGGGCAACTAAAGGTTCGTTTAGATATCCTTAGCATTTCAGTAAAAAGACACTTTTCCTCTTGGCAACTCTCAAGATAACCCTATGGGTGGCACAACGATTACCGTGGAACATTAATAAGGCAGATGCCAAATACATCAAATCCCTCTGTTGGAGAATTGCAATTGACACCATGGCAGTGGCAGGGCTTGGCAATGTGCTGTAAGTACCCAACGAACCTTCATGTTTCTTGACAGTATATATAGCAATGGAACCTGTTACTTGTCGACAAAGCCATCAGGAGCTTCAAAGTCGCCTGCGCTCTTGATTTCCTTTGCTCATAACACGATGACATGCCTTCACAACCCTTTATTTTTTTGCAGTCACGTAATTACTTAGCATAGAGTACTCCAGTTGCCGTTCTTATCTTGTTTAACCCTTGTACCCATGGCCCAAGATTCTAATCGAGGATGTACAAAAACTGCGACTTCTTGGTAATTGGTGATTGCTTGCTTTCAACAAATGTTGTCCAGGTTTGGCTGATTGATATGTATGTATGTGATGGTCTTTTGTCCTGATTACTAGAATATTTAGGGAATGTCCCTCAATGCCATTTGTGTGGTGTAGGCCCGAGAAAATACAGTGGTATTCAGAGATGTACCCAATTGGTACACGTTCCCTTTCTTCTCCTTATAGACGATTGACCCACAATCCAAGTTTTGACCTTCAGAGGTGGAAAAGCAGCCATTACGCATGAGGCTTGAGGGGATAAGCCTGAAGCTAATGTGAGAAAAGCAATAGGCAATAAATATTCGATGGTCAAGTAGTTCCTGTTTTGGAGCGTTCATGAATGATTTATCCTCACAGTGAGTACCTACATAGTCCCACTGAAAGCCCAAGTCAGAAATGAACGTTTTCTTTACGAAACACAACGGCAATAGATGTATATTTAGAGCTTGTAAAATACATTTTGACATTTTATCCTCTGTCTGATGAGAAATTCCTCGTGGAAAGTTTATCGCTTGGGCGAGCAAAAGAGTGCCACCAATCTCGTCCTAAATTCCTTTCCCACACAACAGTAGATGATAAAATTGGTGGAGGAATTCAAGACCAAAACTAGATGGTGAATGTGTCCCAGCACGTAAAAGATCATGGGGATGTGATAGCGCTGCTGATTGAGACAGGCCGTGAAATGCTCAGCCGTGTTATTATGCGGGTTCACAAACTCATACACCTTCAATGCCAATCGATAGCAATGGCAAGCGATAAAAATGAGCACAATCAACACGAGGATCATCGTGGACTTCTCCCTCCGCTTCTGGAAGTGATGTGCGTTGGTTCGACGACTCTTGCGGACACTCAAGCTCCGGATATTGTTGACACTATCGAACGGATCACCTTGGACGGAAGGTCTCCGATCGCGTTCATTGGAGTTGCTCAAGGTCTTGCCAAAGAAGCTTCGCCGCATTACCGACCGTCTTTGTTGAGCAAAAAAGCGCGGCGAAGGCATTGCATTAGGATCACGGATGTTCATCATCTCCGTGCCCGAGGGTCCTTCAAAGTACTCCTGACCACCGATCACGGTCTGAGTATTCTCCAGGGTTGTGTCGATCTGTGGGGAGTCCCGGCGACCCACAAACCGATGACTGAACTTGTTGGAAGCCCTGATTTTGAGGATCATGCAGAGGTTGAAATAGATCAAGGCCGCCAAAGGGACGGCTCCTGTCGTGATCATCTCGTCCCAGTAGCTGCTGAATTGAATGTAAGTGGGATCCTCCATGAGCTTGGTGGTCCAGAAATCCGTGTGCGTTCCGTTGTTGACCAAACGGAATTGGAAGAACCGCGGGAACTCCAGACCAATGGATGTGAAAATGACCATGAGCACGAACTTGAATGGGGCGTGGCGGTGGCTGAAAGACGAATCAAAGACCGACTGTGACAAGGGAAAAGATATTCCCCATTCAAAATCCAATCGTCACGGCCATGAGATTCCTACACATTATATAGTTTGAGATCGATTTGGAGCTCCACCCATAAGAGGAGGGTTTGAGCTCTCATTTCCGAGAGTTTAGGAGGAAAGTTCCGGATAACTCACCAACTCAATGAGACAATCAAAAAGTTTGAACATTGGATGACGGCACTGATAAACTTTATTACATGTGTGTGCCTAGCTTTCAAAGTACTCCTAATTTCGGGAATCTTTTGATGTGTATTGCCCAAGTATTTGTTGGTTGCATATCGAAAACTTTTGGGTGGAACATCTATCCCAATCACCAGGAGTTAAACTCCATTTTCAATTGACGTTGCAATAACAAATGCCCCAACTACCATGTCTGCCCTCTTTTTGACAAAAAGTTAAGTAGTCCTCTTGATCAAAAGCTTAAAGACATGAACCAACTTCAAAGCGGTATTGAATGCCTTCCCTCCTCGCATCCAATCTAAAAAACCACTTGAGGGACCTGTCTCTCTCTCCCTACTCTCTAAAAACAAGATTGAGCCTCAAATCACCGTCAACCTAGGTTGAAGAAAAATGACGATTCGTACTTTATGTTCCCATCGTCCTTACCTAAGAGGATGACAAACTGCCTTGTATCGCTCTGCCGATACAGCCACAATCATGAAGATGGTCGCTGTTTGGACAATTCCCTTCAGGGGATGGACCAAGTAAGGGTAGCACAGTTTGTACCACGTGGGATGGGTGGTCATAAACGTGCCCACAATGGCCGTCTCACCAATGGACACGAAGATCAATAAGCTGTCGGCGATGGCCAGACACATGAGAAGCCTGTTAAATGGTCGGTTGGTTTCCGACTTCCGTAGGACGATGATGGTCAAGACATTTCCACAAAGGCCAAACACACCCACCACACAGATGCCCACTCCTTCGAGCCAGTATTTGGAGGAATCCAGGAAGGAGTTGTACTCTGCGTGGAGCTCAAAGCAAGGCAATCGACCCCCGCTCGAACCCGTGACGTTCACATTGGAAAACGAATCTCCGATCGAGTGCGGACACAGAGAGCGGAGCCACTCATAATCGTTCTCGTCGTCCATACACAACTCTGGAAAGCCAAGTTTTGACACTCGAGTGCAGAAGAGGGCATGGTCCGATCCAAAATGGACGGTCTTGAAAATCTTGAGCAAGCTTGTCGAGCATGAACCCAATTGGGATCGGCTTGCGCACAAGCAAAGAGATAAATTCCTCTGGATAGTTGAGTCCACGGACATGAGCCACGACATCAAGGTGAGGTTTCCGAATGGATCCGATATCCCAACCTGGAAAAGGAACCAATATATACTGAACGAGAGGCAATTCTATTAATAATTTGTAGTGCATTAAGTAAAGTCTGTGTGTAAATAGGCAGGAAATTGAATGGCTCGTTCGCTTGAGTCAACAACTTTGTAAATGAGAACCTTGATAATGAATTGAGGATATGCCAGCCTTGTGGCCTTGTCCGTCAGAGAGGGCCAAAATGGACCAAAGCATCGGGGCAAATCAGAAATCGCCTCAATGGAATCTGGTCTTGACGGAACCAATGGTTTGTGTTGGCATGGAACCATTCTAGATCTTCCAAAGAGTACAGCTGGCTTCTTTGAAACCTAATGTTCCGAAATAATTACGAACTTCCGCCAAGGAGAAAGAACGACCACGACGAATTCCTAGCAAATTATTTTCTGGCTAACAGACCAAATCGGACCTCTTATGATTTAATGGATGGCGGAAAGGGTCCTTGAGTTCGCTACACGCGGGCATATAGCCTCCTTTTGAATTCTCTGGCATTGGTTGTTTTTTGCTTTTTTCAGGATGAGATAAGTAGTTTTTGAGCAATTAACAGTTCTAAAATAGATATAGCAAAAACCGTTGTGTATTGGTAGAGCATCCGCTTTCCATTTCGCTATCCATGGTTCTAGCGGATTGCAATCTTTGTGATATTCAAGTGGATGCAAGATAAGTTGCCACTTTGAATGGGTGAACCTGAAGTCTTTATCTCGGGTGAGTCACATTTAATGATGTCTATGATATAGACCGGAAATATCCCTACATTGGGACACCCATCATCAAATGGTAGGTAATCCATATAAAAGAAGGACTGTGGTTTGCCTCCAAAAAACGAACAACGCACAAATCGGTACTATATTCGAGCTCTTGATCCAACAACCATCCACATAAGAGGCTATTGTGGCCAAATGAATCAAGAAACCCCCTACTTGTTATCGGATAAATGGTACCAACTAATGGAAAACATTTGATGTGCTTTCTGGTTGTGAATTGTGATTGAATGGACCAACTCCAACCTCAATATCTTAAATAACAATGCATTACAGTCAGAACTTGTGTAGGTTTTCGAAACTACGTACATGTCGATATCTTTATATTGCATGGTTCTACAAACTATTGATAAATTCACTTTACGGTCCTTTCCCAAAAATACGAAAATAGAGGAAAAGGTAAACCCTAAAAGGTAATTTACATGAGTGCTCATTCCTTTTATTCCGTCTAAAACAGTGTTTTTGTGCGTTTTTTTAGCGGCATTAAAGGTTTCCAACAAAATAAAGATATATTTCAAAGGTTCTTCAGATAAAGTGTCATTTAGAATGGCGTAACATCAGACATTATTCCAAGTACTACCATAGCACGTCCTTATCTTGCCTTTGAGGTCAGACCTTAATATTTTTATTAGTAACCTCATCAACCCTGCATCCAAAAAGGCTAGGGTTAGTCTGCCAACTCAAACTTGAGGGTAGACCAAGTGTTATGTAAAGTTTATGCCTTAACAAATGGGACAATCATAGTCCTGATTTACTTGTACTTGATCAAATTCCCAGTAGCAGTTGGAAAAAGTGTACAAAAAAACAACCCATATAAAAAGACCTTGGTTGATTTTTACCAATTATAAATTATAATTATAAATTATAAATCCATTTCACAGATATTTATGCTTGATGTGAATGATTAGCAAAATGGTTAAGGTAAAGGGTTTTCCAGACATTTTGGGGCAAAATTGAAGAAAGGTTACTACATTAGCTTGAATTTCGTCCAAAAATACTGTGAAGCATTTGCTTCATGTTTATGAGATGAAGTAGCCTTCACCTCTACGTACATCAAAGGTCACAAAGTTTCATCTAAAAAGGCCGACAATTCCTTTGCCTTATTTTGGTGAGACTTTCCATTGTCATTTGCGTATAAGGTCAAGGAGTGGAAAAGCATGCAAAGATTTTAATGCCCTCATTACATACAAAATAGACCTTTTGTTGCTTGATTTCTGGCCGTATTTTGTCATAATTCCCTTTTTTGCTGATATTCAGACAAACCTATAGTGCTTTAAAGTGCTTCACGGCCTGGAATAAGATAGATATGCTTTGATTTCAAGTAATCATTTTCCTCATATCTGGCTATCAGTTCCCTCTTTACTCCAACAAAACAGTTTTTGAAATATTTACCACAGGCTGCC
Organism: Tigriopus californicus; assembly: GCF_007210705.1. Taxonomy (NCBI): domain Eukaryota; kingdom Metazoa; phylum Arthropoda; class Copepoda; order Harpacticoida; family Harpacticidae; genus Tigriopus; species Tigriopus californicus. The sequence goes on along the minus strand of NC_081444.1, from coordinate 14,946,316 downwards.
ACATTGCCTCATTAAATAAATGATACCCTTTGCATGTCCTTTCCTATTTCTACCATATATTTACCCAAGCCTTCTCAAAACAACTCCAATATTTGTTCACCTTCTCCAAACTCAAGAGGCCTATTAATGTATTCGATGTTTGACTCAACCTTTGATCAATCATGCATCTTCTCACGACTCATGCATAAAAAGCCACGATATCTTTGAAGGTTTCAGACATTTCAATGCACTTCAAAACAGAAGGTCTTATCAAAAAAGAGACTCAGAAGGCCACGGTAGATGACAAATTCAAACAAGAAGCACACTGTCCATACTGCAGCCTTTCTCCATTCCCTACCAAGTAGTTCTTATCTCATAGGTACTCACCTCTGTCATCCAAGGATGCGGATTATTATCTTCACCTGAGTCGTTTTCCACCTCATAGTCTTGGTCTTGGCCATCATCATAGTCTTGTTGAATCAGTTCATTGGTTGGAAGAGCCGAGTAGTTGGTGGAAGCATAGCCCACATCGGATGTCATTGAAATCATGTCCACGTCGTTGGATGCCGCGGGCCCCACACGAAGATGGAGAACAATCGTGACCAAATTACCGGGTAAACACAATAACGACCAGACCACAATGGCTTGGAGCAGGAATAGCCGAGAGCCACTCATGTTGTCGAAACGTGACAAGCACGGCGAGCAGCGTTTGGAGCAACTCGTTTGGCCTAAGAGACGATTATTGGCGGGGACCCTCTCATCATTGAAGCGCATCTTTTGGAACTTGAGACATTTCGGGAGGCCAAGTGAGCAGGGCGTTGTGCTGTCAGGACTCGCTTTGGAGCTCGTTGAGTGGTGAACCTTTCCATTGGGAACGTCTGTCAAGTGAATCCCGCTAGCCCGTGGGGACCCTTGAGGCTCAATCAATTGGATTTCGGTCCTAAAACCACTTCCGAAATGACTCTGATGGCGATCAGGATCGTCGTACACCACCAACGATTGAAATCGAGTGGGCTCAGCTTCAAGCGGATCTGACTTTTGGATCAGGGTAATTTTGGGATCAATATTCTTGGCCTCCGTTGAGTGCTTCTTTGCTCCACTGCTGTGACTCTCCATCATCTTGTAATAAGGTTAGAAGAGATCTAATCTTGAGCACAGACCGGTTTCCAAGCCCCTCTTTGAGAGAGAATCTTCTGGTACTGCAAGTTCCAACGGCCAAGAGCGAGGGTCCTTCTTCGAGGCTTTGCCACCTGTTTGGAACATGATGATTGAATGATCGTTGGAGCGGAAACGGAACCTAAAATGGAGCCAGAACGGTATACATTAGAATAGGAAGTGCATGATTGAGCGCACACACTAAATGAGCTAGATTTTATGATGACGTCAAATCCGAGGAATCAAAATGTTCACCCCTGGATAAGGATCGTCTATTAAGCCAGTCGCTGTTTCTTGAAAGCTTGACATGGGCTTTTCAAGTCCTTTCAATACGAACTTAAATCAAGCTAGAAATCAGAATAGAAAGCCAACGATTTAGTTTCCCGAGGGTTCCCCTATGAATTGGCACGAGTTTTCAGGATCAATGTCAACAAAGGAAAAATTCCCAATACTATCCAAACTTTTCAATCTCAGCCCGGAACAAAATATAATACTAAAACAGTCAAACATTATCCTGGATCGTTATCTGACGAACCAAATGCCAATTTGCTTTGGACGTAAAGCAATTTCCTGGTCTTCGTGGTCATTTTCATCAGAACCCACGGAGATTGGAAAAACGGAAAATGTTGCTCAAGGAATGCGAACTTATTGTGTGTAAGTTCCTGGAGACAAAATAATGGGATATTTTTTTTACCAGGGTTTATTAGAAACCAGTGGATGTCAAGGAGACGAGACGAAGACACATTCTCGTTTCTCTTGTGTCAGGTTTCGTCATTAGAATAGCGTATTGGGTCTAATACTGGAACTTGATGGGACATAAGGCTTTACATTAGGCGAGTGTACTGTGTGTACTTCCTTCAAAACGAGGGTTGGAATATTGTCAACCTTTATTGAAATAAATCTACGATAGTTAGCTACAAACTATTTTCGCTAATTATTAGCGACTTGACCAATTTACAAATTAAAATTTAGCATTAAAAAAAAATTAGCATAAGAAAATTTGCTACAGCAAATCATGTATATTAAGTATACATAAATGAATAGTAAACTTGACAGCAAGATACTTTCCTAAATCTGCATATATGACCGACTTTGAAGTAATATATTTCTATAAATGTGCATTTGATTCCCGTATGGTGCAAGGTAAATTTTAAGTCAAAACGGACCAAAATCTGAATTTGACATTTCCGTAATGAAGATGGAAAAGGGAAGAACTAAAGATGAAATGAGTTTTTTTCCCTTCGTGATGGTTTGTCTTATCTTCCAAAAGCTCTTATACAATGCAAATTTAGGCTTGCAACACTAGAAGAAATGCCAACAATTAATCATTTCTGTAAGGCAAACCTTGCGTTCTTTTTTTCTTACTGAGAAAAGGTGATGTGAAGACACGCCACTTATTTCAATAGAATTATGTTATATAACTCTGACACTTTATGCCAACCCAACTCACAAAAAGCATAAAACCAAATAGAAACACATGTGTTGTTGCACAAACTTAGATCTAAATAAGACACATGTTTGTCTTCTCGAAGTGATGGGGATTCCATTCCCAGTACCGGAAAGGAATACTTAAAGAAACATTGATTAAAGGTCGCGTGATCGTGAAACGAGTATCGGGTATTTAAAGAGGCACCTTGTATTTCGTTTGATCACTATTCAGCAATTCAACTTACTTTGAGACTCGCAGGAGAACATCAGATCACTCCAGCTCCTTTCAAAAACACATGCTATTAAAATGACACTTTTTTAAAGTATGTTATAACAAACAATATAAAGACGCATGGATGAATTTCCGACTCTTAACGCTTGCAAACGATCTGGTCGATATAGACCTCATCAGAGGGTGCGTCCAACGCCATTTCATCATTAGATTGGCCAGAACCCCAATCGGGAAAACCCTTACCTACTATCGTGGATTTCGTCATTTATTTCAATTCACCCTGATTGTTTGGAAAAAAAAAGATATTCGATTTTCCCCAAGTCTAACATTCATATTTTAAATCTTTCTGAGCCTATTATTGTGGAGGCCCTTCATTACTTTACTTTACAAGAAAATTTGCGTCGTAACTCAATAAAATTGCAGCCCTACTGCTCTTTTGTTGTTCGTCCTTGCAGCAATAACGCAGCTACACATTGTTTTTGCATTGCCTAATACTAATCTATTTATTTAACATTGTGGGATCAATTTTGTCAGTGGTTAATTGAAATCAAATTCCAATGACATCGGTTTTACAGTGTTTTCGAATGCCTCCTTACTACTAAGACTGGTCGCAGTAAACATCCCAATGGATCAATGAACTACAGCTAAGCCTTTTCAATGTTCAATGTCTTCGCGTACTTATTCGAGACTTCTGAATGTTCACAAGCTTGAGTGAGCTTCATAGCTGCATCTCCATTACCAATTTTAGCATCGGGAACAAAACCGTTATGGCCCGCTGGATTTTGGTATAAAAAGTTAGCTCGCTGAAATAAAGCATTATTCAAATATCAATGCTTGACATTTCTATTTTGTGATTCGAGGCCAAACCAGGTCAATGTTTTCATCACGTGACTGAGTTGAGTATTGTAACAAAAAAAGTATGGAGGGAATGATGGTACAAAACTCAAAAGACGTCCGTTTTGGGATGGTTCTGTCACTCTACTAATGCCTTGGCTTAACATATGAATATTTTAATAAAATACCCCAAACCTGGTTAACCCACTTTATTTTCCCTTGATTTTTCTTTCCTTCACATGGTTAATTTGAGCAGTTGCCTAAATTGGATGGAAAAAGGAATTTTGAAAGCTATTGGTCGTAAGATGTTAATACAATTAGAATTCAAATAAGACTCAAAACAGCCAAGTTTTTATTGAACACTCAACTTGTAATAGCTAAGCAGCAGCTTTATGTATGTCCATGAAATTTCTACTGAAGGTGCAACTAACATATCTAATGATTTTTATTTTCTGCGCTTTTAGTCTGATATGGCATTAAATGTGTTTTAAGTGTCATTTTATAGTTTTTTGATCGACAACTGACCTTCATTCCAAAACAGAAATTATACTTCTTTATTTACGGATATCAAAACCCGTCTTTAAAAGTCTTGAGGGCATAGTTGAAAGTTACCTAACTACATTCTAAATACACTGTCAAGTCAACTCGGATGTTTAGGCAAGCTCCATCACCAATAGACAAACGTGCTTGTCAGCCACTCCCAAAGATGCAAATTAATATCATTTTTATTAACGAAGCTGATTTTTCTTTATACCACCGTGAAAGAAGGGTAATCCTCTCAAAATGCATTTGGAACCCCAAACTTGCACTACTGGCACTGATAACAGCCTACAAACGAACTAGTTAGGGGCATATCATTCATTTTTCGTTCATTGAATCTTTCTGTTAAGGGATTCAAGATGTATTTTCTGGGAATATCCGGAAATGGCCTTGCGAATCTTGGGAGTTCTAGGGCAATGAGATTTGGTCGGGTAATCCGACACTCTGCTGGAGAAAACTTTCTCCCTGCCACTTCGTCTCGTTACATTGGGAATATTTTTTTGCCACTTCCATTAGTGGAGAAATCAATGGTAGTGAAGTGAAACGTCAAAACAGAGAGGAAGTGTAGACCAGATGCCCAAAACACAAGAATGTCTATTCGCACATTTGAAATATAGGGTTTGGGTAAAGAACTTACATGGAAATACTCATGGTTGGGTTGACGTTTCAACAGGCACATTTGGCGAACTTGCCATCAGCATTTTTCAATTTCAACGCAAACCTGTCCTTTCCAGCGTTTAAATGATGGTTCAGTTTCAAATGAAGATAACAGTTTGGCCATTATATAAGGTACCAATAACCAAATATGCAATTTCGACAAACTCACGTCAGACTTAATGACTTAGAAGTGCATTCTGGTCCGCTTTGGGACCACATTCTTCATTCATTCATTCTACTCCAGGCTTCGGTCCATTAAAAAAAAACTCGCCCCACCGGGACTCACATAAATCAGTCTCCCAACGAGCCTAAAAGGCTCTAATCTGGTTCCTGCCCTTGACGTCCATATCCCGGAAAAAATCGACAATGCATCGGTCAAGGCCACATTTGGCCAGGGCTGTTGATGACCGACACCATTTGAGTCTTGCTTGGGACCGGAAAACGTAACAACCGTCCCACTTGAAAGCGGGACCAACAACCAAACGCCTAAAATTTATATCTTGAAAGCGACTTCCGGGACGAAACAGCCAACGCTTTAAAACATCGTCACTCCGGGAAAAGTTCGCTCAAGCAATTCCATGCTTGTACGCAAGTATGGAGTGGAGTTTGCGGACACGCTTTTGGCGTAGACCGGAGAAATGATTTGTTGAGAGGCTCTTCTTACGCGTACATTGTCATTTGTTGGCACAATTGGGCCCATATAGACGGGCGGGGGGGACAAGTCAGCGCGAAACGCCTAACACTAAGCTATACATCTTCTACGCGTATCTCCTAGAATTTAATGGAACTTTTTAAGTGGGAAAATGGAGCTCCTCGAAAAGCTGTGGAATAGGGCAAGCGTCTGTCGTCTATTCTGAGCCGTCAGTTCCTTTTGGCTTGGTAAGGACCCATGGGCCACGAACCTGAGAGCATAGATCAACTGGAATGAATTGGGTGTAAAATTTGTTGAACTCGGTGGTGGGAAACCTTGAAACGTGTTTGCCTAGGTTGTCTGGAGATCATACCCCAAGCTCGTTTATGCTGCTGCTGCAGTGAACTGGGACACTAATGTCTTTGCTCTGGGTCCATTAATCAGCTGAATGGATCGACATGGGGGTCTAAGATTTACAACCGCCAGCATCTTTCAAGCACCAAGAGAACACTTAGGACGTGAAGTGAGAATCGAGGCATTTGCATCGGAATCCTCTCGCTCCGATTAGTGAGATTATTCCAAATCGGTTGAATAAAACTTTGTCTAGTAATCGTGGATTCCTCGCGATTAAAACTTGCCTAAGAAGCGAAAGAAACTTTTGGTGACAAAGTGGGAGGGATTTGACACAAACAGACTCTTTGCTTTTTCCTTTGGCTTGTTTTTAAGCATGAGAACTTCAAATCGTAAGTAAGTTTGAGTCTAAAGGTACTTACGAAAATGAATATTGTCACGTAGCAACCCAAAAAAGGAGAAGAAAGTGAACGTACTTTAAACCTACGTAGATTGACCCTTCATTCTTAGACTAAAGTCGAGCTCATAGTTGACGTGGGACAGTTATGCATTTGGAATATTTGACCATTTTTGCGGATCCCAAATCTTTCCAGAAGACAAAAGTAATATTGCCTCTTGAAATAACTTGCATCTCGATATAAAACTGGAACATGGAGATGAATCCTCAGTGGCATTCGCGTGTTTGGACGATTCTTTCCCATTTTACAGCCTTTAGAATCAACTTGCACTACCAACACGCTCTATAAACCTGTAGTGTGTATTTTGATTTATAGCTTGTAGTACATTTTATGGGACACAAAAGCCTTGGGGCAACATAAACGGTAGGTCTAAATCTGATAAAGAAAAGACTCTTACAAAGACAAAGGATCTCCAGTCGGTTCTTATTATTGGTCGGTACGTATTGAGGGTGCTTCGTTGCGGTTTTTACTCTTTCATCTAATTCCTAGACTAAAGGGACCTATCAATCACACGGTATAGATTACACTACTTTATACCGTCTGGTCCTGAGATTGCCCATTCCCTTTTCCAAAGGATTATTCCAACATGGAACATCTGAACTAAGGTTGTGGTTAGAGGCCGGTTTTAAAATGCAGGAATTTGGCTCAATTGTTTTTATTTGGAATTTCAATGTTGGAGATTAGATGAAATTAATTTTTTTGGAACAAAGTAGAAACCCCCTATTTTTCTGTAGTTATCACCAGTTTTTTTCATTATCCTAATTGCTAATTCTTTTAAGAATAAAGAAGAAGAAACGTATATGTAATGGATACGTTGAACATAAAATGTTTCGGTTGTACGAACTGGCCTTAGGATCCTTTTTTGTGTCATTTAACAAATTAAAGGGCAAACAGAGTGATCTTTAGGCTGATTGGGGACCTGAGTTTTAAAAACGTTTGCTCAGAAAAGAAAGCTAGACTTGAATGGATGGATCATCCGGGGCTTTGGGTTTATGAAATGTCAAAACAGACCAGGTAGGTGCGGTATGTTTATTCCAAATATGAGTAATGAACAAAATCTCATTGGATCACCAGTGTTATCAAATATCATTATCAAAAGAGCACGTATGTTCGGGAAAACGTTTCACATTTGAGGTCAGGAATTTCTAAATCAGTTTAATTAAAGTAAAAAAACGTGAATACAGATGATTCGCTTCCATAGAATTTTGGTCCATCCCAATCGTATGTTTTATTTGAAAGCGAGACATTTGAACCGAGGACGACGTTCTCTTAATCCAGCCTTGATTTATTGAACATCATAAATCTCAAAGAACGACAAATCGATGACTTAATCTTTCTTTAGATAACTTGGTCCGGTCTCTGTTTCTTTCCATAAGATTTTGCGTTAAAACCCGATTTTTGGGAACTAATGACAACCATTCCATTGCGATAAAGGTTGTACCTTACTTACTGTAAGAAAAGCATAAATTCAAAACTACTGTACTGTAGCCCATATCCGAATAATCATTTGCAAATTTGGAAATCCCCAGGATTACGGAAACCCTAAAAAATATCGGACCTATGACGTACTAAAAGTCAATGAATACCAAGATCATCCTAAAAGACTAAGTGAGACGTTAAATGAAAGACCCCAATGGAAAATCTAAATCTGCTTTAAAGAGGTCCCTTTTCTACCGACTATTCGGACATTTAGGCAAGCGCTGGTACCAGCAAACAAACTTGCCCGCCAATGCCAATGATGCAAAATTTGCGTTTCAAACTGGTTTTAACGAAACTGACCATTCATCATATAGTAATGTGAAAGAAGGGTCAGCTTCTCAAAAACATGTTTGAAGCTCCAAACTTGCATCGCTGACACTGATACCAGCAAACAAAGGAAGCTTGCCTAAACGTCCCCATAAAGTACTTCATAACTTGTTCAAAGTTAATGGAGTTTTGAAGAACCGAACTATTTTCAAATAGTCACTTGTGCGTAAAAGATATCATTTTCTTGTTTAGATATAGCCAGAAAAATGGATTTTGGAATCTTCAAGCACTTTCAAATGTCATGAGCTTATACAATTTATGTTATTTCATTCCAAATAAAGCAACAGCCATTGTTTAAACACGATCAGTGATGCCATGTTGATTGATTATTCGAAGATTGTAGTTCCAGAAGTTCCAATATATTGAACCTTGCTTTACTATATTTGTGCTCTACAGTGCGTTTAGTACTGATTTCGAAGGATGAGAATTACTCAATATTTGCCACAACAAATGCAGAGCCAAAAACCATCATCATCTCTCTAGTTAAAATTAATCAAGAGGGTTCAGCAGACAATGCAACTCGGGCCCGAGGTCTGACGCATTGTGATCATGTAGTCTCCCCTGAGGCAAAGCTTTTCGTGGTCCATAGCTATTCTAAAAACCTTGGCATCTTGATGAGATCTAGTATTGGCCACTCTCGTTGTCTACCTAGAGGTGTGATGAATTTTGAACAGGGTGTAAAAAAGTTCTTACAGAACTTATTGGGAGGTCGTAACTCCATCTTTGTCAAACATTTCGGCAACTTCTGCGATTAACATCTGTTTTAAAGTACGTATGTTATGTCATGAGGATCTTTCTACTTCCCCCAATCATGCTTACGAAATGTCCTCGCTTCTGAGGAATTAGAATGAACTGAAAGCCCTCAAACATTCTCGTGACAATTAAGCTTCCCAGGCAATCATTTTCATAGCTATGCACCCAAAAAACATCACAAATTACAACAGTTAGGTCATAAATAACACCGAAGAATTACAAAACCAATAGAAGCCAAACCCCTGAATCTGGTTGGAAGCCCAAGACGAAATGATGAGAAAACAAGCATTATTAATGTAGCGTACGCGTCAATACACCTAGGTTAGGGCTGCAAACGAGTCTTGGAAAAGTGACTCGGGTCGGAAGAGCCTTTTCAAGCGATAGAAACACATGGTTGAAAGAAAGTTTCTATTGGAAAATGGAAAAGAAATAATTCATTAGATTTGAAATTGACGATTAAAATCTCCAAGTATATTCGTACAACTAAATATGTACCGCGTTTATAAGATTGCTTATGGTGCCATAAATCATCATTAAAGAGAGATTCAAAATAGAAGGCAAATTTTCTTGTACAGCTAAAGTCATTTCAAACTTTTTTTGCAAAAAAAGGACTTGTTAAAGATCTAAACTATTAAAAATTTCTCATTAAAGACTTGAGTCAAAAAAAAGACTCAGTCTCGAGTCTCGAGCCTCGTGAGCCATCTCAAACACTCATCATAGTCTTCAGTGGAAGCAGGAAGCTCGGCAGATCCGGAATAAAGCGAGGAACAATCTCATTACTGCACAAAAATCCCACCATCTTCAATACGACATGAACAGGACTGCCGACCAAATAGACCCCTCTTCCCCTCATCATAACATGAAGAGGGAGAGGGGATCCAATCCAACTGCAGGTCTCGCTTGGCACGAGTAATTTCTTTCGATCTAAATACCTCAAACTTTGTGGAAAATGAGGCATGATGCATCACTTACGACGTAGTAAAGTGTCAAAACGACCTAGTGCTTCTTTATTGCCAGGGGATCCACTTCTTTGACTACATCTGCTTACTACTCACGCTATACCGTACAGGTGGCAAATGAGAAATAGGGACATTGAATTTCTTTGAACTTGGAACAAGAGAGATCCATAGCATCTGCATCTTCCTTCCCTGGCATTTTAATCATTGAGTACTTTATAACTAGCTGTCTTCAACTTGGGAAAGATGGATTATTTGAACCATATCTCATCAGAGCTAGGTTTGCAAAATGAGATGTACTGTTACATTTGTAGCCAAAAAACATTCTGTTTTTTTGGGCCAGCTAGTTGAAACCACTGCAGCTCTTGTAAGTGTGAGAACAATTCTCTCTGTTAATTGTTTCAGACAATGGCCTTTCGAACCAAAGTCTGGTACTATCCTCGCCAGCAGTTTTTGGTTGAATCTTGGGAAACCGAATCCCTTTGGTCACTTAAGGCTTTTTCGATGGGGATGCAAATGAGAGGACTTTGCAACACACATGTGGAATTTCGACGACCAACTGATATTCAAGCAAAATAGAGCTTGGTCCTCCGTGGTAACGAGGGTAGTTTTGAAACCATAGTTTGCCATTGAATTCGAATTACTTTGGAACAAAGCTTGTCTTCAAACGAAATTGTGACAATGAGAATATCAATGGGCAAAGAGAGAAATATTCAGGTCTCAAATTCGATGGTGTAGATTTGGGTGTTAGGGCAATTATGAGTTGCCCACCGCATCCTTTGCAATATGAGAAGTACTCCCGTAAAAGTACTCCCATACCATCTTGAAGCTTTCTGGAAGCTTACCAAGGCTTCTTTGACAGAGAGAGAAAGGGCAATTTCCTCTGAATTGCCTTGGGATCAACACAACGAACATGGTCAGAGACTTTTTTCTTTATCGTGAACATTTGTTGTCCATTGAAAACAAAAGAATTGATGCTTTGAGAGACCAGAATATTTAATATATTGATATTATGTATGCACATTTGTGACATCAATTGACCAGATATGTCTGGCGAATTTCGTCGCAATCTAGACAATTTGAATCTATTGTCCAAAATCCTTGAGCTCTCAAAATCTATGTAAAGAGCACTTTATAATAGTCTGCTGCAATTGAATTCCACTAAATGTTAGGTTCCACTTTATTCATTGGTGGGATCTGGTCCTTATTATTTTCAAACTTTCAATCTATTACGCTCCCTCCTTTAAGGAGATAAATGAACTTTTTCATTGATCTTCAAGACGCTTGAAAGCGCACGGTATGCTCAATCCTCTTATTAAAAAGCTGAAGCAAAGCCTCATCTATGCATGACGCATTTTTAGTCGTTAACCCGAACCTAGCATCCATCGCACCAACTAATCGCTCTTTCTCCATTCAATGAGGAAATTGGGCCTACTTTCATATGCCAAATATTATTCTTGGTCATAATTGATTGATAAGTAGCCGAAAGTTATCCGTCCTCGGGGTTTGCACAAGACTGACATTCTCCTTCGATGAAGATGTTCCTTTGGAAGGTGCGGTTGCTCGTTTGTTTCTTGGTCCAATTGTGGCAGAGAGAAAATTTCCCTGGGCTCCTTTTTTCCTGTACTCTAGATTGATGGTCTCCATGTTTATTCCTGGTGGTATATCTGGTGCATTCAAAATGACTGTGCAAGGGATGTGCTCTTGAAAGAAGTCTCTGGCCCAAATAGTTTCAGCATTTCATCCGTGGATCCATCACCAAGTGTTCCTCTGTAGTATGACAAGGAGACGCATCACTTTGGATAAACAGTCGAACAAAGCCATTCAAAACATGGTGTGACTATCCTGTTTCCACCACATCCCTCAGAACTTGGATTTCTCTTGTCTGGCTCAATCAAGGAATGGTTGTCTTGGATTAATGTAAAGGCTTTATACATCTTGGTCGCCGATGTAAAGTAGTGACCATGCTCGTAAGCAAAATACGAGGACAAGACACCCAGACAATCTAATTCCCTCTCGTGTCATTATCGTTGTCGAAGCAAAACGGTCTCTCTTGTAGAAACCCACGTGTGCGATGTCTAGATTAACAACTTTGACTGTACTGGACTGTATTTATGCCAAGGACGTAAAGAATGGAATGAGAAAGTCGAAAATCAAATTCAATGGGTCCACCATTAAGTGGCAATTTATGGGAAATGATTCTTTGTTCAATGCCAGATATGAATGTGTTCGAGAAAAGTATGTGAGATTTTGGATTCAAAACCATTTCTAAATCAAGGACTCTGAACAGATGGTTTTCATATTAATTGACGATGATCAGAAGACCTATATTTTGTCAAAATACTGGGTCGGCCACTAAAGTACCACGGTACTTCCAAACGGAACAGCATTTGGATTTTAATTGCCCCGATAAGTGTTTCGATAAAACTCTTAGTAATTGGAAAACTTGTCACGACACCAATAACTTTGTTTAGCTTCTGCAGTTTCTTGACGTTTTTTGGAATACAAAAGCACCACCAAAAAGACCATAAAATGAAACAGTTTGACACTAACCGATCCAATTTTCATGGCAAATCCAAACCAATCGAGCAACCATTTGATCTGTACTTACCATATTTATGTAATCGTGAGTTTGCTCCATGATTTGATCAACTCTTTGGCATTAGCTATAATTCAAATTACTCATTGATGATTGTCAACTTTATGGTTATTCCATTGCTGTTACATTCAATTTTGTTCAATATTCGTTGTCAAACGCAATATGGTGGATATAAAAAAATAAACACGAGAGAAACCGAACTAGTATCAAGGTTAAGTAGAAAATAATGCTTTGGCAGCCACGTTTCTTTCTCAATTTTCCTAGAATAGGAATTGTTGCTTGACGTTTCTTGTTTTAGGAACCAGAAAGAGCAGCTGTCGAATTTTGACAAGGTCCCGGAAACATCGACTCCCTCAATTGTTTTTGCTTAAGAGCCAGTTTCTTGAAGTAAGGGATCGATTTCACCAACTGATCTCCGCTTTAAATTGACTACAGACCATAGAAGTGACATTTAGTTGTACGCTGGCTGTAAAAAATCGATACTATGATCAACGGACGCTTGGAACAAGATACTACGAAACGTTCTTCTAGGTTTTAAAGGTCTTGTATTATTTTGTGGTGTTATAAAAGAGGCTCTTACGAATCTAGTGCTTGTGTTCTCGTCCCTTTTTCTCCAATGATTTGCCCTTTAAATCTCGAATGGGAACCGTCTTTTTAATTTCTGCAACATCCTGTCTAGGACCAGGCTCATACATAGGGATCATTTTTTTGAAATGATGAGTCCATTTTCTTACATTCTTTTAAAGCCGTTTGTGCTTTGTTTTATGCAGGTTCATTTTTTTCTATTCTAGAGATGAGATAATACTCTTTTTTGGGAAAAATGTTGCTATCTTTAAAGCCAAGATTTCTTTCACGCTCTACTACTTCAAATGTGATGCTCAATTCTTACTCAGTCCTTTGTTCTTTTTACACTTGCCTGCATTTTCCTTCTTTTTAGATTTTTAAGAAGCGATCGGCACGAAATTGTCTTTTCTCGCTCCGGGAGCGTTCTTATCAAAGAATTCCACTCCCAAATCTTATTGCAATGCCAACACGCATAAATTTCCGCCACTAGAACATGGAGAATCGGGATGTATTTGCGCTCTGTACGCACCAGTAGAAAGAATGCCATAACATTCAAATTTCAATAGGGCTGGAATACAAATTCCTTACAACTCACACAATAGGGATGCTATTGGTACGTACATAAACCCTGTTTTAGCTCGACCTTAAATACTTCAAGCTCAACTTACTTGTTTACTTGCTCAAAATAAGTCTGAAATAACAGGTGTTATACAATTTTTTAAAACCTTTATTGTGACTCTTGGTCATTGATCATACACGGATGAAAAAATAAAAGAATGAAATGTACAGAAGCATAAAACAATTGACTTGAACGTGACGTCACAACAAATATGACTAGAATTGATTGCTTTGTAGCATATAATTGCATTTAATTTCCTAAGACTAAAGCCATAATCTCTTGTTTCCAACGAAAACACCGGCAATCGGACATAAATATTATTTACTCAAGTGTTCTTCTTTAAACGAGATGTTATTTGGCACTTGTTGGAATCAAGTATAAAAAAGCCGCTAATGAAGACCCGCGCCAATTAGAAGCCTGCTAAAAGACACCACGTTTCGAAGACAACCTCCGTTAATCACTTTGTGAAGAACGTCGATGTGAAAAATTATCCTTAACAATGTCTCATCTTGAGACTTTGGGAGTGGAGGACTCGATGAAGGAAAAGGCCAAGGTCACGCACACCATCACGCACGCACGCACTCACTCACAATTCTCTATTAGAGGCTCCATTATTCTTTGCCGCAGCCTTCGCTAATCAAGTCAATGCTAGGCGACATGGATGAAGTGCAAGCATAAAATGGGACAACGCAATCTTGTACTTGCAATCGATGTGAAGGCACGAGGATTTACTGTCAGGAAGATGGGACCAGAGTGTGGTCTTAATCCTAGACCATGTAGTACATATTTTGCTTCATTGAGCCATGGACGGATGTACCGGGAACATATTTGACGCCGCCAAATGTACCAGAATAGAACAAGGGAAAATTTAGAACCCATTAAGACCAGCCTTCCAATAAGTCATTGACAATTTGTTTGATGGCGCTGTTCAAGTCAGGCAGATTCATTCATCTTTAGGCGTAACAAATCATGTGAAATGGCAGAATTTATTTTATATACTAGTTTTAGAAGAATTCTTTTCAACTGGTATTGTTTCCTACAATTAGAGTTGCCAACGGTACAAATTGTTTTGAACTCAACATAAACGTACCAAGAAATCAGAGTCGTGTAAAAAATAATGACGAGTGATGTGAAATCATTTACATAGAGATTCAATGGAAGTGATTGCTCAGATCATCTAAGTAAGTAAACCAAGGCCTTGGTAACTTGTAGAGAGTGAAATCAAGCGATAAAATCAATCAGCTTTTACTATATTTGCTTCCACAAGTGAAAAACAGGGCAGAATTGTTGGAAATGATCAACACAGCATAGAGGGGAAAGTACATCCAAGGAAACCCCAAAGAGACATTTCCAAGTTTCCAAATCGGATCAATCACAGCCTAATAGAGTATTCGAAGACAATTTAATAGACAGATAATTTGCCACCTCCACGAATGAATGCAGGCGAGCGAGCAAGACTGAATAGTTTTCCTTGTACACTATTAAAAAGCGATATGCAGATTCGAAGATTTAGAGTAAGATTGAAACACATTTCTCCCGATTGATCAATCATGGATTAGCCTGTAAATGACACATTCGGATCATTGAATATTCTTCAGACGAAACGTGGGAGGGTGTTTGGTAAGAGAAAAAAGCGACACGGAATTGCATATAAATAGTTAATAATTGAAGCACTGTAAAGAAATTAATGAATATGGGCGTTGACGATATAGTTTTAACTGGATGACAAATCATTTCTCAAGTAAGAAGGCGTATCTTGTAGTGATGGGATCAAATGAATTTTCAAAAGCAGGATTGCCAAAAAGCTAGGAAACTCAAAGCACCAACTTTCCCATCATAAAGTAAAAGGTTAGCTTTAAACAAGAAAGCAATCCTGGTTTGATGGAAGAAAAATCAGGGTTACTTGACTAGCTAACAGATTTCCGATATTCACCCAGTAGTGCCATATGCCATTGAAAATTTGAATTGGTAGCCCTGGTCGTAACCTCCCGTGATTATTTATTTGATCACATCAGTACTATCTTGGCTTTTACTTCAAAGTTTACATTGAGGCTTGGCTTAAGTGTGTTATGCAACATTAGGCTGTTGTAGAGATCCATACCCTTTTGTCCGACTTTTTCGATAGACACATCTACTTTGAATAACCAAACGCTAACAGTACTTCCATTCTTACAAAGAAGGCATCCTCATGCCCCTTGTCATAGCTTGCAAAGGACAAGTTATGTTGACTCCTTTAGAATGAAACTAAAACATATTTTTTCATCGGGAGGTAGAGAAGGCTTGACCCAGATCCGAGCAAAAGGCGATATCACGAACAATGCGACGTTTGTCGTGCGACATCAGTATACCAGCATCTACGGGTACTGGTCCACAAACTCGTCTAATTAAATATTCATTGCCAGCCATTCTTGAGGTCGTCAAATGAATTGGGCTGTCGAGAGCTGGAATTCCATTTCTCCCCACCCAACTATCATCCCAAAAACACTTTGAAATTCTTGAGATTGAATGAGAGGGCTAGCATTTATATCCCTTTGAAGATTACGAATTGGAATCTTTAACTACAAAATATGCCTTTGTTGGGAAAAGTTTCGATTTTATGGTTTAGCTCATTCAGTTGCGCGAGGCAGGCAACATACGTAATTTGTCATTCTTTTTGTGCTTTTCTAGTCCTCGAGGAAAATCTTTTATGTTCTAGTGGTACCGCCAATAACTACATAGTAGGGAATCTTTAACTACTAGATACTTACTTACTAGGAAAACGTCTCGATTTCGTGGAATAGCTCATTCAATTGTTAGAGGCATGTGACATAAAACATCTTTCTTTTATTGCCTTCCCAGCCCTCACGAAAATAGTTTTATGTTCTACAACGTCCGCCAAAGCTTTCCGACTGCCAATAACAAGCAGGAACTGAGGCGAAAGTTGTACAGATCAATTCAGGATCAATATCATCTCATGCTCCAAAGCGTGCAGTCTTCAAGACTTCAACGAAGCAATTCGTTTTGTGTCCCACCATCCTCTTGAGAATTGAACAAATAGTAATCTACTTAAGATTCAGATCAGGAGAGGATGGTGGCCTTTTCTCTTTGGACTTCTTAAGACGGCACTGACAAGATTAAAAAACTCCAGTCCCTCCAAACTTTGAGTTAACTGTGATTTACCAAATTATTCGCCAATAAATGAACTTTGATGAGGAACCATTTTGAAATCAAGAAATTTTGTTTGCTCTTACTCTGATCATTACTCGATAAGTCAAAAAAATATGAAAACGGCAAAATATTCAGTGCCAACAACTGATCATAAGCCAAGACAGTGGAGACACTCTCATGAGGGGGCATGGAAGAGTTGATTACGGGAGTATTCCGTGCATGTGTCTATAACGGAATGAATTCGTAATTGTTCAGCCAGACTTAACGATAAAATGACCTTGTTAAGCACTCCTCACCGTTGAAAACATCTTTTAAGAGCTTCTTAGGACGATCTTGATCTGGGAATAATTCGCCTCATTTTCCCAGATGCATCATATTTTGTACAGGATTGTCACTTGATATAGGTAAGGTTGATGGAATGTGACATTTTTTGAAAATTCTTAGCAACACTTCAATCACAAACCAAAATAAGTCAAAGTGTCTAGTTAGTTGCCGAATAATGAAGCTGTTACTTGCTACTAGTGGTAGAGAAGTTATACCGGACTTTGTATACACTTGAGCGAGCGTTCTTAGCTTGTGTCAGCCAGTCTTACACAACGGACATGGGTTGAGAAGACTGATTTTCCTCGTTGATTTCTGATTTGACTACTGTTAAAATTCATTGGTCAACAGAGTAATGCGCATGGTAATTGTTTTAGGTTTGTAACCTGAAGAACCCATCAAAATCAATTGCTAGCGATAACGAAAAATGATTCCTTGCATGAAACCTTCCTCAATCTTACAAATCTGACCCACTGATTTTTAAAGTTTGGCAATGTTGAATTTTGAGGGGATATATAGAAGATCGGCGATGTACCGAACGCCAAGTTTGGTACACTGAAGTCTGTTCCCCTGTTCCATCGATCCAGTTATGGGTATAAGATCAACAAAATAACTTAATCATATCACACCGAACAATTATTGTCCCTCAGGCTTTAGCACTCCGATTACGTTCGGTCAAATATTTTTATCTTCCAAGCAGAGATTCCAATACCTAGATTCCTTCATTGGAACTCGATCCACATATTCAATTCGTATGATCAGATTCTGGTTTTCTGAGAACGTCTGCCTTGACCTTGACCGAAATATATGGCTCATCCTGATGACAGTTGAATGTTTTGTGCCCAACCAAAGCAACTTGATTTGAATTGATTTGGCGTACATTCATCACTCAAAGAACATGATAGAACCTCTCAAATCTCCATGAGCAAACAATGATAGTCTTTGGCATGAGATAACATTTCTCTGTATGGGACAGAGCCATACACTTCCTAGATCCATTTGAAATTCAATAGCATGAATGGAAATTCAATACCAAAAAGGTACAGCGTTTTACTTGGTGCTTTTTTGCCTCTCGAGTTCCTTTTGGACCAGGAGAAGATCCTTGGATAACTCTTTTCCAATCATAATACAATCACGTAGGGAGTGATATTTCCACGATTATTGAACCTTATGGTGCATGATCTGAAGCAGACCTCATAAACTTATTCTTGGAAAATCAGAGGAAGCTTCACTTACGGAATGAGCTAGACTTTAAACGCAAAGTCTGGACAGAGCCTGAGTATTCTATTACCAATGATAAAAGGGTCCCAAGCTTTTCCAAGGCCTTTTCCTGGAGTTTACTTAAGGATCAGAAACGAGACAATTGATGGGAAACAAGGGCTTAATGGCTGTTGAATCAACAAGCAATTACGAAAAAGAAGTCTGCCACACCGACATTTTTCGTCTGGTACTCAAGTTCATTGGAATTCAATCAAATATTTGAATAAATTGGATGGTACTTCTCAACCAAATATGAGTTTTGTCATGTTATTATTTCAAAGTGTAATCACCAAAAGTGCTTTAAGCTTTTGCTAAAGGCGCTGTCAAAAAGAATGCATCGAATTTTGGCACCAGCCTAAGATCCCCGCCCCAAAAGATAGCTTCAAGTAAAAAGAAACGTGTCCCATGTTCCAACATGACTTGTAATAGCTTACCAAGAGAGATTGTCGGCGAAGCAAATGATGTGGATCGCCAAGAAGACGGGGAAGATGTTTGCTGAGTAACAAAACCCGGAGTCACCTTAGAAAAAAGTGTTCACTCAACCATTGTCTTTCACTGTCTGAAGTGGTTCCAACTGAGGTTCTAAACCACAATCATCGAGGTCGACCAACGAGAACGAGAGGAAACCGCTGAAGAGCCGTTCGTTCCTTCGCCCTTTTTTCGAGGGGCGGCCTTTGTTCGCGAGGCGAACTTGACTTGGAGCGCAAAAGACGCAGAAAATTGTTCCAACCGAGGGTTCGGGGTTCGGACGGGCACATTCCAAGGCCAAAAAAGCTATTAATTTCATATATTCTCCTTGTGAGTCGATCTTGATCGACAGGTGTCGAATTGAACGAGGAGCACATCGACGAAACTTAGTTATCTCTGAAGGTCCTCTTGGCACCATTTGGTCCACTAAAAACCATCAGCTACAGACAATCGAGTTGATCTGTCAATGGAGTCGTTTTCTGCTGAGTAGAAGGTCAAGGGGTCAGACTCAGGTTTGCTGAATAAATAAGTCGATAGTACTGCCTTCTCTCACACATAATAACTCTGCCAAGACGATGACAGGAAGGTACCACAAGCCAGATGAGGAGGAAGGTCTTTTGAGTTGGCCTTCTTTTTGTGCCTTCTTCTTTGTGAGTGGCGGTGAAGGAGAACCTGTAGTTGGATAACCTACAAAGCGAATTGGCTGGTTGAGCCTAACGTCATTTACATATGATACATTCATTTAAAATTGAATGATACAAACAAATTCATCTCAACCTCTCAACATATTGCGTAATAGAGTTACTTAAATCACGGCGATCTCCAACATCGTTGTTTTAATGCCGAGCAAATGTTGAAGCTTGATTTATCCAAACAACCCAGCTTTATCAAAGCAAAAAAATATATAATTTTTATTCACGTCCAAGGTTTGACTTCAAACCAATGAGTAGCAGCTGGTAATAACCAACGTTCGAGGACTTGATCGTTGTTAAATGGCTGATATTCCAATTAAAATGATCTTAAATTTCAATAATAAAATAATTATAATCTCAATTACTTTCAAAGCGTGATTCAATTACACTTAAACTAGGTTCGGCCTTCAAGGTTTGTCAATTTGGAGGCAACCTCATTCCCAGGACAAGCTTTTGACCAAATTGACAAAATCACAGACAAAATTAAGAAAAAGGTCAAGTCTCGAAAGTTGAGCACTCAAGACCAATATTAACGATCGAACAAAAAATACATAACAAAAAGAGGCCCGAGCAGCGAGTTCCGAAACAAAAACTTCCAACGACAAAAACGTCCGCGATTGATCAGAATAGATTTTCTGGGAAAGCAACGTGATAAATATGAATGATGTAATTTTCCGTTTTTTTAAAGTCCTTTTCCTCGGAAGTAGGAGCTTGGACCTTAATCGGTATGAAAGTACACTCGCCAAAGTGGTGAGCGGATGCTCATTCTGAGTAACGCCCAAGCCTTAACTCAGAGGAATGACCAATTAAAAACTGCAGAATTTTTCCTTAAGGTGCTCAACGTATTGGAGTCTTAAATAGTTGAATACTTATGTGTAACAAGAGCATGTAACAAGAATTACTTCTGGTTTTGAGGCAATGAAACATTAAATGAATTATTAGGGGATTTGCATTAAAACGATGAAAGAAAAAGAAGGAAAAAAAGTCGTGTTTCAAGTTTCCATGAAGTTGCTTCGTTCCAAATGTTTTTATTATTGATATATCTAAGATGGTGTTTTTCTAAAGTATTCTATGTAGTCGGCTATTTTTGTTTTAGGCTCAAAGATTGGGTTTTTCGATGTTGCCTTTCTTTTTTTCAAAAGTGAAAGTGTCGAAGCAGATTTGACATTTCTTTGACCGGTCTTGTCTGTTTGTCTCTCAATGTTGCCTGAACGGCTTGATTCTCTCGCTCTTTGCACAACTTTTTAAGTTGACTTCCTAACAGCCTTCAAAAACAAACTGCTGTGCTGTCAACACTTTGCTACTGCTAGTACATGACCAAAATATAAGGAAAATTTCCTCTCCTATGGGAAGCATACTTGTTAGCTTAAAATAGTTGTTGCATTACTTAAGCAGCAGCACTTTGTTAGGTTCAGCAGCGAAATTCTAAAAAGATTCACCGTTGCTCACATGAATATTTTCATCCATGAGCTAGATTTTACCCTTAGTTCTTTGTGTGCCTGGCACACTTCAGGGAAGACATATGACTTTTATAATCATGCAGTCAAAAACTATGCTAGTTGGAAAAAGAATGTGCAATATTTTTGATGGTATTTTGCATCTTTTGTCCCATCATTTTTTGCCCTTCCATCATCTTTTTCTAATATATCTCTTTTGAAAAAGGTAAATAACTTTAAAACCATCCATTTTTTCCCTCTTTACCACCTTTTTTATTGCATTTGTGCCCTTCCTATTGCATTTTGATTTTCGTTTTTTGCCAATTTTAGTTGCACTATTTGAACAGCCCTGGTTATTAATTGCAATGACAGAGTTTTCCGAGTTCAGAGGCAATGGATAACTATTTCTTGGAGATGTTTCGAACTCATTCCTTATCACCTAATCACTAACCTGCAATCATCAATATGCCTATGATACCGGGATTTTACCTGGCCGAAATAAATAAGAATAGATGTAGATGCAAAAATATTCACTCGTCAAAACATAAGGCTAAGCGTAATATTTGGCTCGGAAAACGTACGGAAATGGGATTTGAACCAGCGACCCCACTTGAAAGAAAATCTCATCATCCACCACTCGGATTCACATGCTTGTATCAAACGATTCCAAAAGCAGAATTAGGCAGAATCTTTGGCCTCCAGGGGAAGTTTGTTTATTTGTTCCTCGACATCAAAGACCTTGGGGTACAAAGGACAAGTATTTGCCCAAGTCAACGCTATTCTCGTCGGAAAACTAACACTCTTCACGGGGTTTCTCTTTAGATACGCGATTCTGGTTCTCTTTGCACCTCACATGCATTCCCTTCTATTGTATCTCAGCTATTACTGACTGTCTTCTTCTCATGCCCTTTGACAGCATTTTCATGCACATCCCAACATACATTTTGTCAGGCAGGTAGTGGGCCTCAATCTGGCGTCAGGAACAAGTCAAGATAACTCGCCAAAACTCATTATTCCACCCTTTACGTAGTAAATAGTAAAGCAGGCCTTTTCTAGAACGATAGATAAATGCGTGGTGAGAGTTATCATTTTTCATGCACCTAGAAAAGCATCACACCTACTATGCTAACAATTGGCTAAGTGTGCTTTGGATACACTTTGGCTTCCATTCTGCAGACGTGAAGCTAGGATTTACACCGAAACTTCCCAAACTCATCCTCGAGAGATAATAAATAACTGACACTTCCACGAAAGGGCTAGGAGAGGAGTAACTATTTTCAAGTGATTTTTTTGCACATGCTTTAACGCTGCGGGAAATTTTATCCAAAATTATGTTAAATGAGAGGCCTCTAGTGAATTAAAGTCTATGTATTTCCTTCCAATATCAGAGGGCAACCAATTGAACCTTTTTGCCTCAAAACCCATATTGCTTTTTTTCTATATTTAAGCATTGAGATTAGGTATGGCAAATCGTATCGATGCATATGATTCTCAATATTTTGATATATGCAATGGTTTGCAAAAATTTCCAATATAGCTGATAGGGCCCGGAAGAGATACTTGCATGAATATTTAGGGCCCGTTCATGTTTCTAAAAACATATTCTTGAAGTATAACAACAAAGACTCCCGTGACAAGTGGAACCATGCAAATCTCGTAATTTCAATGGGGGCCATGGTTATTTTTTGGATGAATCTATGATTGATTTTATGTATTATAACCGGTGGTGTCATTTCCAAAGGATAACACCTTTCATGACACACTACTGAGGGTACATTAGTTGTGCACAACAGTAGGGGTGCAGATTTCTGGCAAATGAATGAGACCTTGTGAGACCAAAAGTTAACCTGAATATTAGGAATTGGCCAACCTTTCGCTTATGGCATCAATTCTCTTTCAAAATCAATTATTGCATTTCTTTCAAAACCCTTCGACGACTCTGTTGTTGGAGCGGTACGATCAAAAACTTCCTTGGCGAGCTTCTACAATAGATGATATTCGAATTGGAGTCCATCAAGAATGAAAGCCAACAACAGTGCTAGGTGATGGAGAATGAAGGACTTATTTAGCACTTCAAATATAGTTCCTACGTCACCTTAGGCGGAGACCTCAAGTTTGCCCATTGCATCAAGTGCATTTAAGCATTTTATAAGCAGTTTTGACCAGCACGAGCACAGAACTATCCATGCCTTCACAGAAGGAGTGTCAAATGTAGGGATAAGCAAGTCACTAGCAAGGTAAAGATGAATTCGTCCGTAAATGGTTGGTTGACAAACTTGGCAAAGAGAAGGTGCCGTTTTTTTCAATATTTAGTAGGTGGTTCAATTCCAAGAGCTCGATAATCAAGTTCCTTCTTTCTAAAATAGACGGATCTTCGGGTGAAAAATGGCGATAAAAGTAAATTTGTCCATTGAGACGTATAGAATGTTACAATAAAAGTGAAAAAACAACGACTCTCAACAAGCAATGTCAGACCTATCCAGCACTCCCTTTGGTCCTTTTCAAGAGTCATGGGAGAAAGTTTGGACAGCATTTTGTGAGGGCATTGCACGCAATCTGATGAGAATAAAGTTCCTCTTCGGTCTAACTGGTAGTATGAAAAACAAAAATCATAAATGTGGGCAGAAAATTATATGGTCCTAAACAAACTTCAGGGCCCACTTTGACGTCTAGGTTAGTTGTCTCGGACCCAACTTTTGCCATCGTTTGGCATTCCAGTTTCGGTCTATTTCACGTTTGCAAGTGCCTAGAAGACCCAGAGCAAGATATTGACCTCCCGGAAATTGGACCTTAAATGCACCCAGGAAATGCCCTTCTCGTCCATTCTGACCTTTGTATGTACAAACACACGCCTCTCAGGAGGCCCTTCAGGCCCTTTTCGGGTGTATATATGTATATCGTGCATGTCTTGACTTGAGGTCGCACTCGCGTTGATGGACAGCTTCAAACATCGGTCAGGCCTCTTTGATCAGGCCTCGTGGTTGGCGGCCTGAATTCGGAAACTTCCCGAAAGAGCATGCAAGAAATCCAATCCTTGATCGAGAAGGAAATGTGTTCATGCTTGAACGTACGTGTTGTTGTAACAAGCAACAATGCAATAGAGTGGGAGTATGATTTGAATAGAAAGCGGCATGAGTATGAGTAGTTCCAAACAAAGGCCGATTACATTGGCTTTTGTTTGCGGTTGAACTCGATGTTACTATCTTATCTCGGTTTAAGAGGATGGAGGCGAGGATAAAGGCTTGTGATATGATTTAAGTTTCTAATCAACACAGAACAAAACCTGGGTCGAGGATTGCCGTAATGGATTGGGTTTGATTATGTTAAAGAATATGTTAACATCTCTTTTGATAAGGTTTTTAGTAACCACATAAGCACTGAGCAAGTGAAGAGAGAACATTTTACATTGAGAAAGTTCCAAAAAAATATACTTTTATTGACCAAGAAACATCGGAGACATCTCGGCAACACTGGGAATTCTTTAAACGCCCAATTCAAAACATGACAGTTTTAGTATCCCATATTCATTAGGTCTTTGCACATAACAAAAAGAAATTCTCTAAAAATAACAATGACCAATAAACTCGTGGTCCAAGTGGACGATCCGGCGGCCATCCCTAAATTTATCAGCTACAGGTAATTGCAAATGATTCATTGTCTACACTTATTGTAGTTGAATAGCGTTTGACAAGCCTGACTAAGATATGATCAAATAAATAGCTTCAAGTAGACTTTAATGCTTTAGGCTCATTTGAAACACTCAATTTCCATGACATATAAAGTCACATTTCTTCCACAACAGGGAGCTTTTTGATCCATTGGTGTCGAGAGAATCATCCCCAAAATTGAAAAAAAGAGTATGAAGACAACAACAAATAAATGGCTTTTGTTTTGGCTAGGGGCTTTGCTCTTCTTGTGCTTGAGGCAAATTAGAGGTCTGTTGTTTTGTACCGTTTGTTGAAGGTTGCTCTTCAAGATACTGTGAGAAGTGTAACCACCACTGTATCATACAAATTGGAAATGGAAATTCATCATTGAACGTAACAAGAGCATCAACAAAAATTTGTCTGTTGCCGGAAAGCACTGTCCGCACCTCCTCCAAAGGTGGGCGTCAAATTGTTCAACGTTAACCGTTAATTCATTATGTTGACAATGTTGTTAACGGCTTACGGACTTGTTGCTTATATTTTTGATCAGCCGAGAAATTTGATTTCATGGTCCGCTACGCATTAGTCGTGAATCGTTTTTTTTTTGACCATTTGAAAGTAAAGAATATGTGTCTGATTCTCAGCGCTTCCAATTTGAGGTGTAACCATTTTTTGTTCACTTTTTCCACTAATGCATTTCTTGCTGATATTGAATTATATTTAAAAAAAATCCTGTATTCAAGTGTGCCATGACGGAATGTCATTTGCCTAGTTCGTATAGATGCCAGATTTTTGAGTCAAATCGACCATTGCCAATTTACGATTATCTGATGTTATTTTTGGTCAAAAGAAACGGATGAACGATTGAGGCAGTGGACTTTTCAACGGAATGAATGGGTGATTATTGATGGTAGCTTTTTGATTAACAGTGCCCAGCATTATTTTGCCTATAATTTGACTTTTTGATTTTGTTATAAAAAGAAGAGCGGGATTGATACGATATTTCTTTTCCCTCGGGCGGTTATAAGCACAATTGTGTGCATTATTGAGAGACATTAGAAGCGATGGGTACCCTCAAACCAATTGAAAGATTGACATGGAAGCGGCCGTTTCAAGATTCCACCAATAATGTATTCAAAACTTAACTCCTGTGAACCATTTTCGAAAGATTCTTGAATCGTCCGTCATGCATCTGATCTACGTTTATGAATATGTCATTGAATTATTTATGCCAAAATATGCGACCGGCATTTCATGCCATAATGGCACCATTCCTAAGCTCGCCTAACTCCTTCAAATTCCTCAACATTCGCAACAAATATTTTTTTATTGTGGAAATTAACTTACCAACCGACGTCACATAGTCATGTATGAAGTGGTCTGTGGATGTCAAAAACATTGTTTGATGGGAGACCATTGACCAAAAGATCGGACTGTAGCTCATTTCATAACCCTGAATTTCGGTGTCGGATTCACGGGTTTCAATGCTCAAGAATTGATTCCCCCTTTTACTACCCGTTATTGGATGTTCTGCACTATTTCTAATTTCTATGCCTTCCCTAGAGACGGCTTTCAGCAGGCGTTGGATAGTCCCTGCATTAGGCCTTTTAGCATTAAAGCGCTGCTTTTTAAAACACTATCTCTAGCAGCTTCGCACTTTTCGTCATGACTGATATCAACGATTTTATATCTAGAGAGGGAATGTATCTGTTGTCCCTTTCATTGGGCGGCGGTGGCGCCCCCTGCATCATCTAGGTGCGGACAAACCGGACAAACCGGACAAACCAAGGTAGAAACAAGAGAAAAAAAAACACTCAACATGCCAGGCTTTACCAAAGTGATTTTGATAAACAACTCATTGTTTGAGGATTATGACACAATGAAACTGTCACTAACTCTTCTCGGAAACGTTTCGAATCCTACTATGGAGAAATTTCTAACACTTATAACATTCTGATAAGACTTAATCAAGGCATATTATACTGTTTGCTTGATAGCGTAGCCAAATTTTTGCGACCATCATTCACTCATCAGATTGC
Organism: Tigriopus californicus; assembly: GCF_007210705.1. Lineage (NCBI taxonomy): Eukaryota > Metazoa > Arthropoda > Copepoda > Harpacticoida > Harpacticidae > Tigriopus > Tigriopus californicus. The sequence goes on along the minus strand of NC_081444.1, from coordinate 14,919,744 downwards.
AGAATCCAAATGTGGTCTTTCCGTGTCACTATTGACTGGTTTACAAAGCTCCATTTTTGTTGAACTCTATCTTATCTTATCTCAAGAACTGATTGCTCCTGAAGCAGTGAAATAGTACCTAATTATATTTCGACTAAGAAAAAGGAAAAAAAGTTTGAATGCAAGCTTTCAAAAAATGCTTTTAAGCGTAAAAAGACTGATTGATATTTCAAGTTGAATCCAACTTTCATTCACGTTCATTAATGGCTATCAAGCACGGTTTTAGAAACCCTATGGAACCATTGCAAATTCAAATCACCAATAACATAAAGACTAAAATGCCAGAGTCCTTTACTGCCCTCCGATCTTTTCAGAGGGCGCTGCTAAAACCTCTGAACAGCTCTATTCCAGATGTCCTTTGTTTGCCCGTGCTTAAATCACTTTTTTCGGGTTGGGAGGGGCTGACCAATGAACAAAATCAAAAATAACCTAACTTAATGATAAACAGGTACATTGGCGACCTCTCGGAGAGTGTGAAGTATAAAACCCAAGAGTACATTTCCGGACCGACGAGAACATGCACCATTAAGAGGCCCACCGAGAAAGAGAGCGACGATCGAAGTTTGGGCTTTGACGTGGCCTCAATGAACAGTCTGCGCGGGCATTTCGTGGACGCAGTGTCTGCAGGTTCACCGGCTGAGAAGGGAGGATTGCGCCAAGGAGACATGATCGAGAAAGTCAACGGGAAACTTGTGAGGAACTTGTCTCACAAAGATCTGGTGGATCATATCAAGCCAATGGATGAATTTGAACTTGAAGTGGTGAGCCGCTTGAGGCGTAAAGATGTAGAAAATGAACAAAACGACCAATGAATAAAGTTAAAAAACCAACTCCTGTTTATTTGACCATAAAAAAGGTTGGAAAAATTCATGAGACATTTGAATTTCAAATAAGGGCGAGTTGTTGTCGGCTTATTCCTTGGCGTCGTCCTTTGTCACAGCAAAAGGCTCTGGCACATCCAAAGTGCCGGAATCGGCAATCACCACATCAGAGGCAGGGGTGTCTTTTCCGGAAACCTTGGGTGTGTTTTCAATCTTTCTCACGACATCCATACCCTGAAATGGAGATGTAACTTCTTGTTGGTGGTAGTTGTATGGATATACGGTATTCAAATAGATCTGTCGCCAGACCTGACACAGAAAGTGGGAAAGTTTACTGGGAGCCTTATACTAACTTTATCAAGCGGAAACATTCATCCATCCTTGTCTAGGCCTTCAGGAAAGACTCCCGCATGTAATAAATTGCGACGTGGCCTTTCAGCGTCTCTTGAACACCTCCAGGAAGACCCCCTTTAGCTCAATTACAAGTCTACATGTGGCATGGGAGACTGCAACTTAATTACAATGATGACCAATTTTAAACCACTTTCGTCAAATTTTAAATAAATAACCAAACTTTATTGCGACTCTTGGTCATGTCAGATTGTAAAATGTATAAAACTGTTTATATAAATATCATACAAAAATCAACTGATAAAAGAAGAAAATGGTCAAGACTGACAAAATAGTTGACTCGAGTGTTATCACAGTGAGTTTGACTAGATTTTGTTATACCGATTGTATAGAAGGTGCAAGAACCTTGGTAAATGTGTGTACAGGAGTTTACTGTGGTGTGGTTCTATTTTTGCCTTGTTGAAATTGACATTATCTAAGGTATGCATAATGCTCCCGTACCAAAAGATGCTTCGGTAAGAAATTTGTCTTTCAAAAGACAAATTTCGAAAGTTGGTGGCTCTTTTATTAGAATAAGAATAAACTTCTTCCTTTCGGTTCGTTGCTTCCTAAACGTACTGCTTGCACAAGTAAACTTGAATACAAAAAGTGTCAAGGACACAACTCTTTGAATTAAAAACCGTTAAAGGGGCCAAAGCTTTGGCATCAACTCTCGGAAATCGAAGATTTAAAGCAAGGATGGTGGAAAGAGACTGCTAGACCATGTAGTAACCAACCCTCATGCCAAATCATGTTGAACCGACCTCAAAGAGCTCACGAGTCAAAGACCTGTTTCTAGGCAATGAATGCCAAAGAAATCAGGCCTCTGTCACAGAAACAAGAAAGTTGTTCAAGTGGGTGAAAGTATGCGGACAATGTTGCCTACCTTGATCACTTTGCCAAACACGACGTGACGGCCGTCCAACCAGGGAGTCTTAACCGTGGTGATGAAGAATTGAGATCCATTGGTATCCTTGCCGGCATTGGCCATGGACAACCATCCGGCGCCATTGTGCTTGAGCTTGAAGTTCTCGTCGGCGAATCGCTCACCATAGATGGATCGACCACCGGTGCCTAAAGCAGATCCAAGAGGAGAAACTGGATGAATGCGACGGGCCCAGGTAACAACAGTCCCAAACCGGTCCGTCTAGTTACACTTAGCCTATATCCAGTTCTTTCATACAGATCTAGACAACTGAGAGGGGAGGTGATTGACCCCAACCCAAGATTTCTTCCCTGGCATTACGTAAGCGGTATTTGAAATTTTTTACAGCTGATCACCGACAGCGGTGAGTCTCAAGCATTGAAAATGGGACACAAACCGTCTCCGGTTGAGTGCTGGGATTGTATGTAGACTTTAATGGTATGACCCGATTCTTCAACGGGTCTTATGCTGTAAACTTGGGCTAGCCTAATCAACCCCTATGAAAAGTAATACATTGAATAAAACTCTTAAAACGTTGTGGGACAAACGACAACCTAATTAGTCAAGTTCCAGATCTTTGACCGAACAATTAATGGTGACGAATCTCACATCTGTTTTGGGAGCCAAGTTAGTTTGAACAGGAATATATCTTTATCTTAAAACATCATGTTTGTGTAGTACGGTTTTCAAAACGATGCGAGAGCTAGTTTTACATCTCTTGGTTTAGATCTGTACAAACTAATCAGCAAATAATAACGTCTACGCTGGTCTCGCGTATGTTTCTCTTGGAACATGGCTTGAGCATCTCTTCTAGATTCCAGAACTGAAGCTAATCACAAATGCTTGCTTGAAACAAACACCCAGTCAAGATTCCGAGTAAACTTGAGGACTTGATGCTGCCTAACGAACGAGAGAATATGAATGCTAAGAAGTGGTCCACGAGGGTCTTACCATCGCCGCGCGTGAAATCTCCGCCTTGGATCATAAAGTCCTTGATGACGCGATGGAACTTGGATCCATTATAATGTCCCTCCTTGTGTCCAATGGCCAATTGCTTGAAGTTCTCCACCGTCTTGGGCACGCTTCCGCCGAACAAACCGATCTCAATCCGACCCACGGGCTCACCCCCGATCGTCATATCAAAGAAAACCACATCCGTCACCTGAAAAGCAATCCCATTCACCCAATCAAGCCTCTCCGCTACACGGCTCAACCTGCATTCTTACCGTAGGGCCATCTGCGGCTTGGGACCCGTGGAAGCCGAGGATAACGGCCACGGTAGCGGCCAACAAGAGGACGGACACGGCGAGCTTCATGATGAGTCGATTCCGCCTTGAACACTTGGACCAGAATGAAGGAGCAATGGTGACACCTGACGAAGGAGACGTGGAGTCAATCTGAGCACCGGTCTCTGGCAGCGGGCTCGAGCCTCGACGACGGGGATCCAGCGGGTGGGCGACGATATGGCCGGGCGAGCCGAGCAATGACGACGAGTGGGTCTCGGCGGCCGGCATTCAAAGCACTAAGAAGTCCGGCGATTCGGCAGGATTCCAGTTACCTTAAGACTCGTCCACTACCAAATTTCAGCCAATAAGCGAACAAAGAGTGACTCATGCTATGGACTTTTAGACATATGGACGTGTCACGGAAGAGGCATTATTTCTAGATTCTTCTTGAACATGGTCAATAAAATGTAATCTAGCCAGATTTGGGTTCAAAATATGGATGGCTGGGGAGGGAACTCGATAAATGTAGTCAAAATTGTGTTGCTATGACAAATTGAATCTCCAGCCTCCTCTTGGCCTGATACACGATTCTTAATAATGCGACTTGGAACAAGCCATTTTACAACAGAACATTGAAAAAGTGGCTTGCCCATTCAATGCCACTATCTGGCTTTCTCATTTTGTGAATATAGTCTGAAAAAGAACACTGAGTTGTAATGGCCGAACCGAAAGCAGGCTGATTGGCCGAGATATCCTTTCACCGTCCATATTTCAAGCAGTCCCTACTCACACGTACTTCTTATNTTGAATCTCCAGCCTCCTCTTGGCCTGATACACGATTCTTAATAATGCGACTTGGAACAAGCCATCTTACAACAGAACATTGAAAAAGTGGCTTGCCCATTCAATGCCACTATCTGGCTTTCTCATTTTGTGAATATAGTCTGAAAAGAACACTGAGTTGTTATGGCCGAACCGAAAGCAGGCTGATTGGCCGAGATATCCTTTCACCATCCATATTTCAAGCAGTCCCTACTCACACGTACTTCTTATTGGATAGGCCAAGCCAGTTTCCAACAGGGGAGTAGTCATTGCAGGAGCTAGGATTGTTATGGCTGAGGCCAACCAAGTGGAGAAAGGAGGCACGAAAAGTAAAGGTGACTGCAAGAAAGGAACGAAAAAGTGTAAGAATGGGCCATTAAGGCTAGCTAGATTGGTTATTTCCTCATAGTTTAAAAAATAACAGATTGAACAACCAATATTTTGAAATAATTGATCGGAAAAAGAATTTCGAGTTTTTTTTCAAAGAGTTTTCAACCAGCTATTGAAAAAGGATATTGTGAGAAGATTTGGCTGAGTAGGGTCACGCTGTGTAATGTCTTGTGTTCCCAGATGGGCTTGAACCAGCAACTTTGACGTGGCAGAGCTGAATTGGCCTCTGGCTTGTTGGGTTGCATGACTGGGACGCCAGCCGGCACTTTAAAGCCGGCAATTTACACTGGTCACAGGGCTGGGTTTAAAGACACACACACTGACACATCATGATACTGGGAGGATACAGGGCTTTCTTGGACAGTGCCTAAAAAGAACTAACGATTACGATTCCCATTTTTTTGTTAAAGATTAGCTATTCGAACTCTTTAAGTTTTGTAGAATCAAAAGACTTGCAGGTTCACGATTACGGTTGTGTGTATTTGACAAAGCAACATTTCATTATCTTTGAATTACAAATGAACATAAGTAATACGCACTTAATTGGCTAATATTCGAAAAACGATTTGAAGACTTAAACTAGAAATTTCCTAATGAGTCTAAAACACTAATCATTATTCAGTAACTTTCAAATCTTTGGGGGATCAAAAAGGAATAACTAACAAATTATTCTATAACTTAGGGAGAATTTTAAAGAAACTGCAATTTTTGCGCTCTAATCAAAGTGTTTTCCATGAAAAGGTTTGGAAATTTACTAAATATGTATGAACATATGATTGATTGCAACTGAATGCATTTTAAAAACATTTTTCTTGCTCTAGGAATGGCCAAACCGTAGTCTACAGTCTCCCAATCAAATTTTAGTGCCGCTATTCCTCGAGGAAAATTAAGCATCAGGATATTCACCGAAAAATGTCCGTCACTTCTCGTTTCTAAATCACGTCGTTCAATTCGATTCTAGTTTCTTTAATTACATGCGTGCTACAGTTGTGCAAAAAGACACCCCAAACTGAGAATCCATGTAAAAGGTAAGGACTAAATAAAAGAAGGATTTCATACAGTTGCAGGGCGTAAACACCTACGTACCTGCACCCTGCTTAACTAAGATGAAGTATGAACCAAGTATCACGATATTCAGTTTACCTCCGTATTGATTGCATTCTCTATAAGTATGTTCCAAGTCAATTTGTGCCAGAAGTTCCGTGTAGGCTAATAGGTCCGAGGAATCTTGGCCTTGCTCCACCCGCTTCCACCTGTTCACTCACTCCCCTCTCCGTTCCAAAACCCCAGTCAGCCCCCCCCCCCTTTCCTCCCCCCTCCCCCTTGCTATTGAAAGTACTGAAAGTAAAGTTAAGCAGGTATTTAGAAAGTAGAAAGCCCGCCGTTCGTCTCGAGCAGAGAGTGCATGCCAAAACACGAAACCAACTCCAAACCATAACAGACGACCGTTATGCTACCTAGAAAAATACACATGGCCAAACCGGCTTTATCCACACGAAACATCATGCAATTCTAGTGCCTTACATGTGATATCAAAATGAAAAAATTCAAGAACTTTGTCAAACGTCGGGCCTCGCCCTCTCCTTCACCCTCCCACGTGGCCCATCCAAGCCTCCCGGTGGAGGCTACATCGTCTACCATTCAACCCAACCCAAGTTCTAGTGCCGCAAGTAGCTCCAACCGTCGAGGTTCGGTTTTATCTTTGATTTCGCTTCCCAGAACCGGATCCAATGCTTCCAGTTACATCGACAGTCATGTCAAAGGAGCCAGCAAGCTCCATTGGGCCGTGTGGAACGTGGAAGTGGAACGGGTCCAGAAATTGGCCTCCAAAAATGACGTGGGGGCTTTGAACGCGCTCGATGCTCGGGGTAGAACTCCATTGCATCTGGCCGCAACGCTAGGTCACCCCGAAATTGTGGGGACTCTTTTGACCCATGGGGCTACGGTTCACAGTAGGGATGTTGAGGGAGCGTCCCCGCTACATCGTGCCGTGCAAAAGGGACATGATGCAGTGGCTAGGACTTTGTTGGATCGAGGAGCGCCGTTAGATGGCGTGGATTTGAAAGGTGATACCGTGCTTCATTGGGCGGTTCGGCAAGGTCAACAAGATTTGGTGGCCTTGATATTGAGGAAAGGGGCAAACCCGGATATATCGAATAAGGCCCAGGAATGTCCGCTGCATGAGGCCATCCGGTTGGGCCAGTGTGATACGGCTTTGCTATTGTTGAGGTGTGGGGCATCAGTCAATGTGAGTGGCCCTCAGGCCGTGACCCCGCTCATGTTGGCTTGCACCCGTCCTGATACTTTCACCTTGGTCGAGACATTGCTAGATTACGAAGCTGATCCCAAGGCCTTGGATCAGAAAGGGCGGGATGCCATTTGGTGAGTGATGAGTTTCATGTATATGTATGCTCTCGACATCGCTAAATGAATCCATTTTTACCAGAGAGCGGAAAAATACGTATAGACCTCTTTTTGCTAAAGATTTTTTTTCTGGTTTACATAGCACCACGTTATAAAAAAACTTCATATATTGATATGGGGAAGAAGACTCATTGCATACAGTTAAGGTGAATTTTTCAACAAAAATACCTTGCATTTATTCCTCATCAAAAGATAAATGTCTGACATTCTAATATTTTGATCAATTCAGCTAAACTTCATGACTCATGCACGACTCGTGAAGAACAAAAGTAATTTATAACGTATGAAGCCCTCCAGCCCAATTAATTGTCTCCCTGACTAGAACAATATCACAGCTATTCATACATAATTTGTATTGCCAATGAGTTTTGTTGACTTTTAGTAAGCATTCTTTACCATTTGGAAAGTAATGCATACAAATTTCAAAGAAAAACGAGCCATGTCCTTGTTTACATTTGATTACTAGACCAAAAAAAAGCTGTCGGCTTAGCCGATATTTTTTTGCAAAGTTGCGAAAAATGCAAAAAAGGTTGTCAAAAGTTGGTTAAAGGCTGTGAATATATGCAAAAAAGGTGTAAGTATGCAAAAACAAGTTACGATACTGCAAAAAGAATTATCACAATGGAAAAAGGTCGTTTTAGCCCCTTTTAGTCTCTTTTCTGCATTTTTATCTGTTACAAAATCTGGCTAAAAAACTAGGCTATCCATTGAGTTCACAATATTTTTTTTTCTCGCAATGTTTTACATTAGAACACGTCTTCAATTGATACAGATGTAGTGGTAAACAATTGACTCTCTTTTGGGCCTTACTGTTTTGGTGGTGAGGGTGCTTTGGTGCATAAAATAAGTTTGTGTCAGATCAAACCCAAGGCGACTAATGTAGGTCAACTACAAGCTCTCTTTATTTTGCAGACCTTCCCATAACGAAAAAAGGATGTAGAATTTGATATATTCAATTCGTTGATAGACCAAATATTGTTCAGAGTTTAAGTGTCAATCGCTAGACAAATATGTAAGGCAATATAATTTATCTAAGGTCCTCAGGAGCCATGCAGGTTATAAAAAGTTCTGGCTGAGGAAAGAAGGAATAACTAGTTAAGGAAGAAGCTGATACGGACCCAAATGACAATAATAGGGCAAAAAAAGTCCTAAGATGTGAAAAATGGTGAGAAAGTAAAAGGTCCGAAAAGAGTCGAGAAAGTGGGAGAATGGCTAAGAAAGTGAGAAAATTGGAAATTTGACTCAAAAATTTTTTATNATCCAGCACGTGGAGCAAGACAAGCAAGATTTGAAGGCCATTCGCGAGGACCTTGAACTCAAGTTACGGAAGGC